>NC_056750.1:173824094-173829094 GCF_019279795.1 Protopterus annectens | reverse complement strand
ACTTTCCACATTTACCAGCAGCTGAGAATCCTGAGCATTTAAGACATAATTTTCGTGCAGAGTATCCGCAACAGCAGAGAGATAATTCACGACACAAACGCCAGCGGGAATATCAGGACTACACCCCTTCAGAATTGACGAAACGGGGAGGTTTCAAACGAGGGAGATGGTAGTGAGACATTTAACTCATTGAACTGTTATGTTGTAAATTTATCTGATTTTGAACTTAGTAATGATGAACTTTCAGTATTGAACTTAGGTTTAAAGTTTATTCCAACTGTAGTTTCTAGGTTGTATGACATGCAAATGGATGTATATAAATTTAGTCACAAATTGTATTTAAAGTATTTTTTTAGTTTAAATACTAATGATCAATGTGTTGATTCTAATTCTGATGATTCTAGCTCTAATAGCAGTTTTTATTCTTGTTTGTCGGATGAATTTACTAACGCTTATGTCAAGCTTAACACTGAAAAGGTTCCTTCAAAAAGTAACTTTTTCCCTTTAGTTTCTAACCATGAAGTTGCTAATTTTACTAAAATGGTTAATCATTCCTTAGAAATGGGATATCATGAATTCATGTTTAACAACAGTAATATTGAATATAATATGTCAAAAAAGGAATGGAAGATCTTAATGAATCTTAGTAAGAAAAATAATGTCGTTTTCAAACCTGCTGACAAAGGCAACAAGTTGGTTGTCTTAAATAGTATTGATTATTTAAACATGTGTATGCAACATCTTAATGACGAGAATATCTATGAAAAATGTGAGGTAAATAAATATTATGAGGCTATATCACAATATAATGACCTGATACATAAGGGCTATAGATTGGGTTATTTTGAGATGAAAGATGTGAAAAATAAATTTCAAACAGAAGGTTGTAGTAAGGCTTATTTTTGTCTGCCTAAAATCCATAAAAGCCTTAATAAACCCTCAGGTCGCCCTATAGTTTCTGGTCATAATTATTTTCTAAAAAACATAGGTATCTTTTTACATAATTATTTAATATCCTATGTTAAGAAATTACCTTCTTTTTTAATGGATGTTTTTGATTTTTTGAATAAAATTAAGGATGTTAAATGGAATAAAAACCTATATTGGTTGTCTGTAGACGTTAAAAGTCTCTACACTAATATAAGCCATGATTTTGGATTAGAGGCATTGAGACGGTTTTTGGGTCAGTCACCCGTCTCTGAATTTGTTATTGAGTTAATATATTTTTCATTAACAAATAATTATTTTGAATTTAACAATATCATGTATCGTCAGAAACAGGGTACAGCCATGGGGGCTTCATTTGCCCCCATGTATGCTAATTTGGCTATGGGACTTTTTGAATATGAGTACATCTACAAACATAGGTTTTTTCAAGATCATGTTATTAAATACTTTAGATTTGTAGATGATTTAATTTTTTTGGTGGAAGGGGGACAATCTATGGCTGTAGAATTTATTTCAGATTTGAAACATAACAGATTTGGCTTGGATTTTGATGGGTTAACTATGGGTCCATGAATACCGTTTTTGGATGTTATTTTGGACATCTCTAGTGGCTATAAATTAATAACTTCGGTTAATAGAAAGTTTGAAGGCCCTATTGTTTATGTACATGGTACAAGTGGACATGTTCCCCATACTAAATATTCTTTACCTTATGGAGAAATGTTAAGATGTTTTAGATTATGTAATGATGAAATAATATTTAAGAATGAATTAGATTCAGTTTATAACTCATTTTTAGTGAGAGGATATAGCATATCTTGTTTGGAGGAATGTCTCAATAAATTATGGGACTATATTAATAATTATAGCAAAGAAAATATAATACAGAAGAGGAGATCTGAAGTTTGTGTAAATAATAAACAAAAGTGGAAAAAACAAACATCGGGTGAAGCTATATATTTTGTCACCACTTATGGCTGTTATACCCCTGAATTTGTTAAAAATGTTTCATTGTTTTGGAAATATTTTAGCTCTCTTAATGAGGTTAAATCATGGTTAAATGTAAATTTAAAATTTTCATACAGAAAGGGCAGAAGTATTAAAGATCTCTTGGTAAGAAGCAGATTTAGTGCCCCTACAGACATTATGGTGGAACAAGTTAGGTTAAAAGGAACTTATCAGTGTGGAAAATGCAAGGGTTGCAGTTTTATTACTTGCAGTTTTGATTATATAAATGGTATCCCTTTTAAAGTTCATGGTTATTTTAGTTGTAAAACAGAAGGGGTAATTTATGCATTATCATGTCCCTGTCAGAAATTTTATATTGATGAAACAAAAAGGCCTTTCAAAGTAAGACTATTGGAGCATATCAGGGACATAATTAATGTCAAGAATGAGAGCCCTGTTGCTCGACATTTTTTTGAAGAGCATAATAGTGATGAAAGGCTGCTTAAAGCTTCAATTTTGGAGCAAGTATTTAATAATGATAGGGATATGTTAAGAATTAAACAGTCACTATTATATAAGGAAACTGTTTATATTTTAAAGTTTAAAACTTTATATCCAAATGGACTTAATGAAGATTTTAATTGGAAAATGTTATCTAATTAACTGATTTTTAATATGTTGATTGTTTAATTATTTGTATAATTGGTTTAACTTGTATATAAGACCTGATGGTTTTACTTGTGTTATACTCCTGGAAGGCGAAGGCCGAGACGTCAAGAGTGCTTTGTATTTTCACAGAATAAATCGTGTTTGGTGAATCCTGCCTTTTTGTTTTTTCACTTCTTCAACTTTGGTGCTGTTGTTCCTGTAACCTTTTATTTCATGCTGCAAACTTTTAGGAGTAGTATCCAGAGACAGACCTGCAGCTACAAGCTTTTACATTACAACAGGCCTATGTATCACACTATCATTATGTTATAAAGGGGCAGTTAGAGTTACTGGCACTTAGTTGTAACAGTGATACATTGCAACAAGTCTATGTACAGGTCTGGACTTAAAGTGAAATGATGACTGGACCTACATTTCAACACCCCCCCACACACATCCCATCCAGTCCTCTCCTCTGAGTCCTTCTCCTTTTGGGTTCCCCATACCATCCACATTACTTTTTTCTTCCTTTTCTCACATCTTGCCTTACTTTTTCAAGAAGCCATAACTTTCTATATGCTCTGAAGTGCATTTTACACAACATTTTCATCCATTAATAGCTTGAACAGAAATTATGATTAAGGAAAGAAATTCACTGTTGTGGTTCAGCTTTAGTTTTCCTTGCATCCTTTCAACACACCTTTCCTGAACAAGACAGCCCAGTAATAACAATTTATTAAATAACTCAAGTCAGGGCCCAAGAAGCCATAGGTTTACAAATGGTCTGGGATGCATTTTACAGCATTTTCTCAACATTTTACTCCAGTAGTGGCCTAAATAAAAATTATGAAGAAAAAAAAGAATTTCAGTCTTATAATGTGTGCCCAAGGCTTAATTTTCAAAGCTGACAAAATTGTAGCTTACAGTAAACTAACAAGCCATTAGTTGTGAGAATATTTAAGTCCTATCTGGAAATACTGCCTACCTCCCTAACCCTTTAAAAAAGACAGTCACTGCCTATGCATCCCTCTGGTGTTAGAATGGGATGAAAGCAGAGATTTAAATTGCCTTTGTCATATATTTCAAGTGACTGATGATATACATATACATAGCATGTTCCTTCACCCCAGCCGTCAAAGGCAGCCACATGTATATGTGCCTAGTACGTGATTGTGAGAATGATTTCAGTAATATTCAAATTTGTTGCTCCTAGACAGTACACCTCTCTTACACAAGCTATAGTAGCCTTCTTTGTACACCTCTTAGGTCTTTGAGAAACACTGCCCTCAGCTCAAACACAAGCTATAATGACTTCATGTGCGCACCTCTAAGGTTTGACTGCGATGAAAATTAAAGATGTAATATCCACACAATCTCTAGCCCCTCATAACCCATAGCAGCTTTATGTACACACACTTTCGAAATATAATTACTTGTTAGGTACATTTTTTACTGATACACAGAAGAATAATGTCTGTGTCCTGGCATTATTGGGTGCATGCACAGATACAAAATCAGTGATGTTTTTTACACACACAACACACACACACACACACCAGATTAGTCACTGCTGTTTAGCAGTCGTCAAACAGCAGAAGCGGTAAGATTTATCTCATTGAGCAGTAATGCGTACCTGTCACTGTCCCTACTTTCACAGACCTTCTCTGATATTTTGTTCATACTTTTGCTTTGTCCTTCGTAAAAAGTCTGATTTGCTGGTAAATCATTCAGGATTACAAACAGTCAATTAATCCAGACATCTGAGTTTTATACTTATTGTCCAGAAATAGATGTTGATGCAAAATATGTTATTCTAGTAACTTTTTAAATGAATTAGAGTAATATTTAAACATATTTCTGATTCTGAGCATTTATTCTATTATTTTTGGGATTGTACTGAATTCTTAAGCAAAGAAATTGAGTTATAATATCTGGTGTTCTGGTATTAGTTATAAAACTACCTGAAAGAGAAACTATTCCTGATGATTGGAAGCATCAGCTCTTCTTAAAATCCAAAGTTTGCACTGAGGTTAGTCACTCTGGGCTGCTGATCCCTCTAGTGCTTATATTGTTCATGTTCATTATCATCTTCAGCCTAACAGGGTCATATCACAGCCCTGTTCATGTTAAAGAGCATAATTAGGATATTAATGCATTTTTCATTCCTCATTTTTCCCCAACCAGCAGCAGCTTTTGTGGGGCCCCCACACAGACAAAGATGATTAAGGTGGCCCCCTGCAGCCATGGTTTTGCAGGGACCAAAAGTTGGCTATGTAGTTAGTTTTAGTGGAGAAGATGTCCAAACGCAGGGTTTAACTAAGCCTGGAGCACTGTCAGTAGTAAAATATTTAATGGCATTCTGATGCCTACTACTTGACAAAACACCGTTATTACAACCAGAAATATTTTTGAATTTTAAGGGAGATATAAATAAGAGTTATTACCCTCATAGTTTA
>NC_056750.1:173768281-173823594 GCF_019279795.1 Protopterus annectens | reverse complement strand
ACAGAAATAACCAATTCATGCTACCATTACATTAAATACGGGATATCATTGTGTCCTACAATCGTAGCACATCAGCCATTTCTAATACGTTTTTCGGGACACAACTGGCCATGGAGAGACTGCCACAACCAAAGTGGGACAGGTGGTGACCTTAGTCGCTGCTCCTATGTCGGTGCGGCGGGCTGACATGTGGCTGTACACCTTCTCTGAGTGTAAACACTGACGGTGCATTGCGGGACGAACGCGGTCTTATGCGTATCCTTTGCTCCTTGGACGGGTACACTTATGCCTTCGTGGCTTCTATTTGCTTCTCCGTTAATTTGGGACGGGACTATGTTGCATACTGTACGTGCGTTTCATTCTGCACAGGACCTGGCTGCTGCCATTACTATTGTGGGCGGACCGTGGCTGTCAGCACATTAGGTTGCTCACCTCATGCCGGCTTAGACACGCCTCCAGATGCATCCTACCTGGGCTCGCTCACGTACACTACGCACGTGTCTGTGATTCCGGTGCACTCTCATTAATATGTATATGGCGCTACTGCGCCGGATATTCCATGCACCGCCGGCGCAGGCCTTACGCCGGCCTTGCGCCGAGCTTCATGAATCCCAGGGAAAGTCTTTTATCTTTTTTTCTGAGAATATTTGTCTTTTAACTTCACTTGAATAATTCCAAAAAGAAGCATCTGTTTTGCTAAAATCATTTCTACGAATTTTATAAATAATAGATATGTATGAAGTGTTCTTGGGTGAGCTATTAATAATTATTGAGATAAAATCCAAGATTTTTAAGTTACTCTTATTATATGCCTCTAATGAGGGTACGAGTTTGAATGTCCAGCCAATTGCACTTTTGCAGACTATATCTGCTGATCAAATAGTTTGCAGAACTTATTTTATTAGCTGAGGGAAGTTGATTCCAATATAATAGGTCACCTTTCTTTAATTCTAACGTTTTCTGAGTATCAAAAGATATCAAACATTCGTTTGTGTAAGCAATAGGAAACATAATTATTAATAAATTCTTAATTAATTGATTAGAAAACATAATCTTTTTAAACAGCAGCAATATTTGGTTCATAATAAGTGTGAGAACAAGTTTTGACCGTTCACTTTAAATCTATATTTTTAAAATTCAAGATGTTTGTATGTATTTGAGTATATGATTCAAGCAATGTCCAATTGCTATTAAGAAGTAAGGTTTCATGTATTGATTTCCAATATGATGTATAAGAAACATTATTCCAAAGCAGCACTATGTTAATAAATGCGGAGTTTAAATAAAAATCAGTATTTGTAAACCCTATACCTCCTTCATCCCAGCTTGTAGTGTGCCAAAGAAAAGAAATTCTTGTTTTTTGGGAAACCAAAGGAAGTTAAGTAATAAATTATCAATTTTCTGTTTAATTTGATGAATAGAATTTAGGTAACAGTATCATTTTGATTAAAGTTAGCCTGTCTTCAAATGTGATGAAGAGTCTGTTCCAATTGTCTATTAGACTAGTAATTGAGTTTATAAGTTGTTGGTAATTAAATGTGAGTTTTTTATAATTAGATTCAATAATGCTGCATAGATATTTAATATGTGTGCCCTCCCAGTTTGTCTCCTTTTGATCTAAGTTTCATAGTAACATTTTTATTCACTAGAAGTGCCTGAGTTTTGCTGAGACTGAATTTTAGACCACAGATGTTTGCAAAGAAGTCTAGATTGTGTAATAGGTGCTCTATTGAATTTTCAATATCATTAGATGTTATTAGCAGGTCATCAGCAAACAGTATTTTTTTTAATTAATCCTATAAATTGTGGGGAGAAATTATATTTTTGCAGAGCTTTAAACTTAAGGAGTTAAAGCTTTATCTATATCAAGGCGTAAAATAGAAAGCTAATTTTTTTCTTGTTTGGTAAGTCTATTAAGAACAATAATCTAATTACATTGTCTTGTACCTTTCTGTTTTTTATAAACCCAGTTTGGTCTTCATGAATTAATATTGAAAGAATATTATTTAATTTATCTGCTAAGATAGACATAAATATCTTGTAATCACTGTTAAGCAAAGACATTGGCCTGTATGATGCGCAAAGGTTGTGCTCTTTATTTGGTTTAAAGTGGGAGAGATGATAGAATATTTCCACGAGAGAGGGATGTTTGCTGTAGTTTTAACTTCTTAGAATGCATTGAGTAAGATTTTCAAGATGTTATCAGGTAAGAGTTTGTAAAATTCCAAAATTAGAACATCCAGCCCTGGTGCCTTTTTTGTCTTGAGATTTTTTATTTGTTCCTTTAATTCTTTAAAGGCAAAGAGTTTATCTGTGTTATGAATATTGTGTTTGGATAACTTCTTTTGAATATAATTAGCAATAAAGTTGTCTATACTTCTGGCATGAATGAGACGTTAAGCATAGGGCCAGTTCTTAAACTCAGAAGAGCCAGATTATAGCTTACAGCCCACAGAATATTTTCTAATATAGGTTGACATTTTATACAACAAATTTAGTAGTTGATAGTTTGGTTGTTTGGTGTACAGACAACACTTTGTTGTCCAATATAAATTTTAAGCAATATTTGTAGGCTTGAATGTTGTTTTTAAAATTTTTAAATGCAATGCTTTTAAGAAAATGTGAAATTGCACATTATATATTAAATATATTAAATGTATATGAAATCAGTGTTGGTTTGCACAAGTATGTGCATCCCAATAGATTCTTAGTAATATGTTAAAAAGGAAATGGCATATGTCTTTAAATAATTTTCTACTAGCTTGTTTTGTTTATTTAATTATCAATCAATTTAAGCATGTGATTCAGGTATATAGGTAGTGCTTTCACAGTTTGTTTTTCATTCTGACTTGATAAAGCCTGGAATTGTCCAGGCGAAAGCGCTTGTCTCCACTGTGTTTTTTCTCTGTGCTAAAGGATTCGTTTGGGAATTAAACCTGCTTTTACCATCTTATTGCAGCAGTTGAATTATCGTCTCCACGGGTGTGTTTGGATTTTGTCTATACTTTTATCACTTGTAGATGATTTATTATTATTAATATTCTTGTAACGGTTTTTAAAACATAATAAGATATTTTTTAGATCTGTAACTTTGATAGTCTGATTATTTCTAGTGTATATTATTTCTTTTATATGACTTTTTTCATTTAAATATTTAGATCTAATCGCAATCCTGAGCATACTCTTGGGATTAATTGAATAGGATTGTAATCTGATTTTTTCCAGATTTATTGATATTTTATGCTGCATGATATCCTGATATTCCTTGTATAGTATATATATGTCAGCTAATGCAGATTTGTCATTTGATGTAAGTTTTAATCAATTTATTTTTGTATGTCTACCAATTTTTTATCCCACGCTTTCCTTTTATTTATATACCAACTTTTGACTTTACCACATAAGACTACCTTTAAAGTGTCCCATAGGATAATATCTGAAACCTGTCCATTATTATTGGCATCTAGGTAAAGCTTTATTTCATCTAGAAATCATTCTTTAAATATTTGCACTGTTACTAGATAAGCAGGTAGTGTTTGGCAGAAGTTTAAGGGATCAGTATTAAGTGTTACATTGAAGGTGATAGGATTATGGTCAGACATAGGACATGATGTCAGCATTACATTATCAGGTTTGGCCAGTAAAGAACTGGTTGCAAAGACTTTGTCTATGTTGGTCTGTGTGCCAAATCTGTAAGAGTGATGAGAATACTTCGGGGAGGATAATATTTGTATACTGTCAATGTCAATTATGTTTCTGTCTTTTATGTAGTTGTTCAAGTGCTTGGCAACAGGGCACATCTCGAAGGGCTTAGAGCTTGTGGTATCACTGGAGGACAAGGTACAATCAAAGTCACCTGCAAATAGTAACTCACCTTTAACTTTAATGTTATGGTGTCTAAATGTTTTTTTTTTCACAATTGTAGTCCCAATACCTAGTATCCAGTAGGTGTTTGCAAAAGTGTACATCTTTTTATCTAGTTTTAGTATGACTAAAGCAAAGATACCATAAGTGCTTGAGTATGAGTCAACTATTTCTGGAATTCCCATTGATTTTATGTATAAAATTAGGACACCTCTTCTTTAGTGGCTGTTTGAACTTACTAAAATCTTACATTTTGGAATCTATAGTATTGTAGTTTTCATATTATTTAAGGGAGTCCATTTTAGATTGTTAGTGCCTAGTGCCTACATATAACACAAAATATTTGTACCTGTGTCTACCTTTGAACATTGCTCTTAATAGAGCTACAGTCTAAATTAACTTTTGTCCTGATAAGGGGAATAATGTAGTCATTTCCTTGTCATTATTAACTAGTGATCTTTGAACTGTCCTTAAAATTTGAGTCACTTAATATTATGACTCCATTTTTCTATAATTTGATGTTTTTTTAATCTGAACATCTCTTTTGCCAGGATTTCTTAATATCTTATTTAAATCAGTCTTAATTCAACTAGCTCTTATACTAAACTAACTCTAGATGACTAAGGCTGTATGCCTAACCTGTTTATAGTGCATGTAATGTCATTGTTATGCTCAGATATCCATTATATGACATCCTGGTTCAGGGCTACTATAGTGCAAGATACAATCTTAACAATGCTTAGAAGAATGCTGTTAGCATAACATCTGGCATCACAGTAGCACTGAACCAGGCTATTTAACTAATAGTTGTGTGGAAATAACAGCAGAAGAACATGAATTGGGTTAATTTCAATGTTGTTTCTGTTTGCTGTCTACATTACACTCTAAATATATTTGGGACCCAGCTGCTTCCCTTATACAGGGAATACATAAAGACCTAAAGTGGTTCCCAACTGTGTTATCAGTTTTCAAACTGGCACAACACTTCACATTTTTTAATGTTTCAGTAGCAGACAAATCTCCATTCACTCAAAGAATTATGATCATATCTCCGATCATAAAAAAAAAAAATTGTGTTCATGACATGGATGCCAAGATTCACCTCTCGAGCTTCACTGCCAAAGCGAATTTCTTGGCATCAGTGTCAGACAGTTAACCATCATAATGTCAATTGCGCTTCACTGTTTATTCACAATGTCAAACTTATTACACAAAATTCATAATGCTGAAATGTCCAAATGCCTAAAAAACCCGAACTTCGACATTTCCGACCGCTCCACACCTAAAAACAATTTCTAACACTGGTCAAGAAGGGGGCAAAATTTTGCAGTTCGGAATACCGGTATTTGACTTTTTCAGCATTCTTAGATGGCATAGTTTGTACAGATATTAGGATGTATTTTTTTATAAATCACAGTTAGGAAGCTAACTCAGGTCACCATGAATCAAAAATTTTTTTTTTGGGGGGGGGGGGGTAAATCATACATGAAAAACATGTTGCATTTTAAAAAATGGAAATGTGTAGAGCATCCAAGCATGATTTTGGGTGCACATGTATTTAGACAGGATGGCATGCTCTTGTCAAGATAAGGGAAGAGAATTTTTGCAGCAGATATTTTGCAATATTTGACAAACACAAGGCAGAATTTTTGACAGGTTGAAAATTTACAGTTCACGGAAAACAACATTTTATGATGGTGTTTAACGCTTATAGAATTAATAATAATTTTTTTTTTATTTAATTAAGTTATTGTTTATGGAACATGGTTAAATAACAATGACTGGAAACCAGATGTTCATCGTGTTTCACTGTTGCAGTCATTACACTTGAGTTATCCTGCTGGCAGGCTACTCGTAGTCGGCCTGAATTCCAAAGTCCTGGTCCGGCATCAGTTGCTGTCACCTCTTCCCCTGACGTCAGTGCGCCAGGGTTATATAAGATGCAGCCAACACCATTTTCTTCAGTCTTTCTTGCCGCTTTGTGCCCGAAACAAAAGCAGTTCGCAAGTGCCGGTCGGCCGACTCCTGAGATTTTTGAATTTGAATTTCAGATCCTAAGTCTTCAATAAAGCTAAGTACCCCATTGGGGAAACTTTTTCTTGCTGCAGACCGATGTCAGCAAAAGTTAATAATTGTATTTCTTGTGGGAAGCAAATACCTCATAAGGATTTTCATTCTTACTGTATTCCTTGCCTAGGCCCTGACCACGACGTAGCTAGTTGTCAGTTTTGTGCTAGATTCAACCAACACACTATTAAGCGTTGGTTCGAATTTGCTTTACATTACTTTGGACGAAGGTTTAACTATACAATGCCATTGGAACAACCGACGGCCGGAATCTATAAAAAACGCAAGGATAAAGAAAAAGACAGGCATCCGAGGTCCAAAACCGATGACAAAGCCTCTTCTAGGCCAGTCGCCGGTTCTCGGTGAGGCACATTCGCAGCCCCTGACACCCGCTACCTCAGTGCCACTGGCCGCCACCGACTCCCACATGGAGACTGCTAGGTCTCTGGAAACTCAAGGTATTGGCCCTATGGAAACAATCCCTTCAGATGGGTCTGGAGCTGCTGAGCAGGCATCGGCTTCTGAGGGTGTTTTCAGACCTATACAACTTACTATCAAGACCATTCCAGCAACCAAAGCAAAGTTTAAAACACTGTTAAAGACAAAGAAGCAAGTACAGCATTCTCCTGGACAGTCATCCATGCCAAAGAAACAGATGCTGAAAATGGCCGAAGACCTCATTACTTTGATCAGGGGCTCCCATCCCCCTCCTGATAAAAGGCCTAGGCAAAACACTGATTATGACTCCTCCGATCAGGTTTCTATTTCTTCTGATTCCTCTTCAGAACAGGGATATTCTCTTCCTCCCTATGAGGAATCTGATGCTGAGGAATCTATCCCTTCAGCCTCTCCTCCAGAGGACTACTCTTTTGGGGAAACCCTGCACACTATGCTGGAACATTTCCATTGGGAGAGCCAGGATTATTCAGAATCCAAGAAAAGGCTCAGAGACATTCTTTTATTACCACAACACAGGCCTCTTGCTATCCCCCCTGTACTAGATATTGTTGATGATGTTTTTTTTGAATCCAGTTTGACTCCTGATTCTTTACCACCTGCACCAGTTAAGCCAGACAGGTACTATAGGGTTCCAGATTCACATAAATTTCTTTATAAAAACCCTGCTGCTGATCCAGAAACTATTTCTCAGGGTCCCAAAGGGGTTAAGGCTTCCACTGCAAAAAATCCTGTTCCCTCTGATAGGGATTCTAGAGCACTGGACAGATGGGGGAAGAAAGTTTACACCTCTGCTACTTTAGCTGTAAGGGCTTTAAACTGCCAGTTTCACATGCTTAAATATCAACAATATTTAATGTCTTTGCTAAAACAGAAAATGCTTACAAACTCTGAATGTCCTGAGAACAAGGAAATGCAGGATTTATACATAAATAACAAAGTACCCTACCTTCACACCCTCCTAGATACACACTGCTTTGACATTCTCTGTCTCTCTGAAACCTGGCTAAAACCAGCCACTAAAGATACAGAGATTATACCACAAGGCTATAATATACTCAGGCTTGACCGTACCAAACGAAAGGGTGGTGGAGTAGCAATACTGTTTAAGAACCATCTTAATATCTCTACCCTACCAGCCTGTCCAACCCAAGATAGTAAGGTGGAAGCCATCATCTCGAAACTTCAACTTAATGCTAAAAAAGCCCTTTACATCATCTGCATATACATACCTCCTGGAAACAATATACCAATTGTAGAAGACTTTCTTAATTGGGTTTCCAACTACTACCCCCAAGAAACTATCATTCTTGGCGACTTAAATATCGACTGGAATGCTATTAATACCGATAATCCCACCTCTCACATTAACCTAAATGGTTTTACCCAAACCATTACATCTACAACAAGACTTAATAAGTTAAACAGGAAACAGACTATATTAGACTGAATTCTTATAAACAAAATTAACATCACTTACAACGTTGGGACCTTGCCTGATGACCTCAGTGATCACTGTTTAACTTACATTGCAAGAGAAAAGACTGATTATCTTCACCCCCCCTAATATAAGAAAAATACGTTCTACTAAACACTTTAAAACCGACCTATTTCAGAATGAACTCAGAACTTGCAACTGGAACCCATTAAAGACTCTTCCACTTAATGAAGCAGTATTATTCTTTAATTCTACTTTCCTTTCTATTCTGGACAAACATGCTCCCAAGCGCACTATTAGAATGAAATCTAATACAGCCCCTTGGCTCTCAAATGAAACTAAAAAACTAATTCTCTCCAAAAACAAGGTCTGGAACAAATGGAGGTCCCATAGAATTAGCTATCACTTTCGCCAACTCAGAAATCTTAACAAAAAAGCCATCCTCACCGATAAAAGAAAGTTCTATTGCAACCTACAAGAAACTAACCTAAATAAACCCAAGCAATTTTGGTCTTCTATCAATAGACTCCTTTCACCAGGAACAGCTAAAACTCCCTCCCCACTAAATGCCAACCCTGACACCCCTCTTCAAACTGCAAATACTTTCAACTCATTCTTCTCAGATACTATTCAATCTCTCGCTAGACAATTAAATACTAATAACTTTTATCCTCCTAACAATCAAGTTAACTCTACCTGTAGCTTCTCTTTACAACCCATCTCTACCTCTTCCATCTTCAAACTACTTCTCAAACTCAAACCTTGTACTCCCTCTGCTGACAAGCTCCCTTCCCTATTTTTGCAAAAAGCAGCCAAAGAAATTGCTTACCCAATTACTTTACTCATAAATAGAACCATCCAAGAAGGAACCATCCCTCATATCTGGAAAATCTCTCATATTATCCCACTACATAAAGGCGGTAACTCTATTGACTATTCCAACTTCAGACCTATTGCTCTTCTCTCTCCATTAGCAAAAATCATGGAAAAATGTATTCATCAACAACTGGTACAGTACCTATCTCTTCACAATATTTTAGCCAACTGTGAACATGGATTCAGACCTCACCATAGCACCACCTCTGCCCTCCTTTCCTTCACAGATACCATTAACAGCAATCACAACAAGAACCTACTCTCTTCTGCCCTATTCATTGACCTCTCTAAAGCTTTTGATATGGTCAACCACTCTTCTCTAATTAGCATTCTCGAATCCCTCTCATTTGATAGCCTTGCCATCAAATGGTTTACATCATACCTCAGTAACAGACAACAAGCCGTTCTTTGGGAAAACCACATCTCCTCCTTATTACCCATTGCGATTGGTGTCCCTCAGGGCTCTATTCTTGGTCCTCTCCTCTTCTCCCTCTATATTAATGATCTCCACTCTGTAATTCCTCAAGCTACCTGCATTCAATATGCAGACGACTCTACTATCATTTGTTCAGCATCTACCTCTTCTGATCTAACCACTCTAACTCAAACTACATTCAACACTGTAAAAACATGGTTTACTAGGCAGTATCTACTTCTCAATGCCAAAAAAAACAAACTTCTCCTCTTCACCCCCACCACTCGTACCTCCCCACTTAACTTCTCTATCTCCTCAAACAACAACACTATCATCTCTCCTGACTCCACAACAAAACTACTAGGAATTACCATCGATAACAATCTCTCTTTTGACCAACACATCAACAACACCATTAAAACTGTTAACAGAAAAATAGGATCATTATACCGTATAAAACCATTTCTTACCCCATCTACTAGAGCTACTATTGCTCACTCCCATCTTATATCTACTCTCTTTTATGCCTCTCCTATCTTCACCAACCTTAAAAAAACTAACCTAAACAAGCTAGCAACTTGCTATAATAACATTGCCCGCTTCGCCACTGGTAACCCTTTTAGAACGCATCACTGCCTCAATTTGAAACAGTTAGGCTGGCTGGAACTACAAAACTATCTTAATATTTCACAACTTACAATTGCCCACAAATTACTGTACCAACCTAGTAACACCCCTATACTTTCACAACTTTTACTCCATTATAACAATCTCACCTCTCTTCGTTCCTCCTGCAAACTTATGACCAAACCCATAAAGGCCCACAACTTAGCTGGTGACTCTCTTTTCACCAATACT
Source organism: Protopterus annectens (assembly GCF_019279795.1). NCBI lineage: Eukaryota > Metazoa > Chordata > Ceratodontiformes > Protopteridae > Protopterus > Protopterus annectens. The sequence goes on along the minus strand of NC_056750.1, from coordinate 173,813,620 downwards.
GTAGGCAGAGTATGGAATTTGCTGCCTAAAGAGTTAACACTAATCTCATCCCTACCTCTCTTCAAACAACAAATCAAACTACATTTCCAAAACCACTGGCTCTGTTCTTGTAGTACTCCAGGCTAACTTCCCTCTCCTTACTCTCTCCTGACCTTTAACCCCTCTTTTTGCCTGAAAACTAACTTCTACCCTGCTTCTTTTCCTTGCTGACCTCTTATGCTCTGACCTACTTCTACTATCTCTCCCACCTCCTCTTGACTGTCTCTTTCTTCTCCTCTCTTACTTACTGACTCTTGCCTTGACTCTATAATTTTCTCTCCTTCATACTCCTTCTACTTCTCTTCCCTTCTGAGCTTTAACTATTATCTACATGGCTGATGCCTTACTGCATAACCTTATGTATTAGGTAAACTTGCTTTGAAACCGACAGAACATTGTGTATGAATTTAAACTTTTTGAGTTCCTTTAATGTATGCTGATTTTATTAACAAATTTATTTAAATTTCTTTTTTTATGTGTAAGTCTTTATTAACAATTTGTCTATCTGTCTTGATTACGTTATGTGTGGAGCTTTTCTCCCCAGGCCTCTACTAAAAATGGACATATATCCAGCTAGACTAGCCCGGTCAACAAATGTAAAATAAAATAAAAATAAATATTGCATGCAGCTGAACAAGTGGGAAAGCATACTTTGCAATGTGGTTTTGATTCATTAGAGACTTCTTGCAGAGCCGCAGTTACAGGTTCTGTCATTCAAAGGCATGCTTGGTTAAAAGAACAGAGTTTACCTCATCATGTTAAAATAAAATTATTGGATGCTCCTTTACAGCATGACACTTTGTTTGATATTAAGGCAGAAGAAGTGTTAAAAGAAAATGGAGGATAAAGCAAAATCTATGCAGACAGTAAAGGATTTCTTACAGGTTCAGCCACCTAGATTTAGCAGAAACTAGCCTACAAATAATTGGTCCTTTCCAGTGTCAGACAGGCCACAAAGAGGCAGATACAGATGCCCAAGAGGCAGATCTCAGCCCCAAGCCTCATACAGACCTAAACAATGGGGTGCTTCAGCCCCCAAAGGCGGCGATGACAAATCACAACCTTACAGGAAACAGCCCCAATTACTTACCTCAACAAATACCAAGCACTTACCTCTTGGCAGCACCCTTGGGGGGAAAACTAGCACTTTTCTCACAAATCTGGCACATGATCACCCAGGACAAATGGGTTCTGAATATTGTTTCTCAGGGTTACAGGTTCCACTTTCACACCCTACCAAGGTTAAAAGGTATGCCAGACCTGCCACACAATCAGTGGGCAGAGGCACAAAAACAAATTTCTATCCTCATGGACATGAGGGCTATTCAAAAAGTACCACAGCAAGAGCAAGGACAAGGATTTCCTCAAGACTTTTCTTGGTACCCAGAAAGGACAAAGCCTGGAGACCTATACTGGACCGGTCAATCCTAAATACTTTCCTGGACGTTCCAAAATTCAAAATGTTGACACTGCAGCAACTTCTACCCATGTTGGGCAAGAAGGCTTGGCTAGTTACTTTGGACCTCAAAGAGACATACCTGCATGTCCCAATCAGACAATCTTGCAGAAGCTTCCTCAGATTCATTGCAGGCTCAAAGCATGATCAATTCTCTGCTCTGCCCTTTGGCTTATCTACTGCACCCAGGGTCTTCACAAAATGCCTGGCACCAGTAATTGCATTTTGCAGACAAAAAGGAATTCAAAATTATCCATACTTGGACTGCCTTATTCAGGCAGAGAGCAAGGACATTCAACTAAATCATCTGGCATTGGTAAAAAGATTACTAATTTGCCTAGGGTAGACAGTAAATGAAAAGAAATCAAAACTAGTGCCCTTTCAAGAGATAATATTCCTTGGTGCAAGCTTAAATACAACTGCCCAGATGGCTTATCTCACGCCAGACAAGCAAAGGCAACTGAATCATTACTTTCAAAAGATGGCAGCAGAGACCCAGTTACCTGCAAGAAAAATTCTGCAGGCTTTGGGCTTCATGGCATCCTGCATCCTACTAATTCCATATGCAAGACTGCATATGAGGAAACTACAATGGTAACTAAAAAGTGCTTGGACTCAACATTGCCACAGCCTGGAAACATTAATAACTCTTATCCCCTGCCTGCAACAGGAGTTTCAATGGTGGGCACTAGCCTGTCACCACAACAAGGGACAGCCTTTCACTTTACCCACAGCCAGGCAGACAATAACAACAGATGCATCGGATTATGCCTGGGGGGCACACATGGCAGGAAAATGTATCCAGGACACGTGGACCAAGGACCAAATGCATCTACATATCAATTAAAAAGCAATGCTAGCTGTGCAGAATGCCTTGACAGCCTTCAAGGATCTACTACAGCCAGGACAACTACTGCTAAAGACAGACAATACTACAGTTATGTGGTACATAAACAAGCAAGGGGGCATGCATTCCTACCCCCTCTGCAGGCAAGCCATGACTTTATGGAACACAGCACTGACCTATCATGTACATCTGCAAGCACAATTCCTGCCAGGAAAGAAAAATACTCTGGCAGATGATGTAAGCAGAAACCTCATGGACCCTCACGAGTGGAAACTAGACCCACAGGTCTTCAGCATGATAACAAGGAAATGGGGACACCTGGACATAGATCTTTTTGCCTCCCCTCACAACTACCAACTGCAGAGATTCTGCACAAGGACTTATCACTCACAAGCATGGAAAGTGGATGCCCTATCATTCAGCTGGAAAACCTTAACAGTTTATGCCTTTCCACCAGTACCATTATTCTCCAAGGTACTCCTAAAAGTCAAACTAGAGAAGCCAAAAATGATTTTGATTGCCACAGACTGTCCATGCCAGCAATGGTACCCAATCCTAAAGAGTTTGTCTCAAGGCCCAGCCTGGACTTTACCTCAGATTCCTCATCTTCTGACTCAACAAAACAATCAGATCCTACACAGCCAACTCAGGACCTCAAATTTGGCTGCATGGAAAATAATATAGCCACACCAACAACACCTCTCTCTAAAGCTGTTATGGATGTCATTTTGGAAGCCAGGAGGCCCAGCACCAGGAGATCTTATGCAGAAAAATGGAAGAGATTCTGTGCTTGGAACCAGACACAAGGACTTGACCCACTTGTCCTGAATATTCCTCAGATTTTACAATACCTAATTGAGATGCTGGACAAGGGCCTATCCTTCTCATCAATCAAAATCCATGCCTCTGCTATTTCAGCTCATTACAATACAGAACCTCCTATTTTCTCTCATCCACTGCTAAGACAGTACCTCAGAGGGGCAAAAAATATAAGACCCCCAAGGAGAGCACCGATACCTACATGGGACCTCAACTTTGTCTTGGAAAAGCTCACACTGCCTCCTTTTGAGCCAGCCAATACGGCTATTGTAAAATTCTTATCATGGAAAACTGCTCTGCTCCTAGCAATAACTTCAGCAAGAAGAGTCTCAGAGTTACAGGCATTAATGGCAGTGGAACCCTTTATCATTTTTCATCTGGACAGGGTTTCTCTATGGACAAACTCAACATTTATGCCAAAGGCAGTATCCATTGTGGCTCTCAACCAAACCATTAATTTACCAACATTTTATCCAAATCCCCAGAATAAAGGGGAGAGACTTCTGCACTCTTTGGACATACACAGGCAGCTATGCTTCTTTCTGGACAAAACAAAAGCTTTCAGGAAAACTGAGCAACTGTTTGTAGCATATGCTGCAGGATCACAAGGGAAGGCTATTTCAAAACAGACAATTTCAAAATGGATAGAACACTGCATTTGTTTCTGCTATGCACATCATGGCAAACCAGTGCCTAATAATATTAGGCCACATTCTAACAGGGCAGCAGCCACTTCAACAGCCTTTCTCAGAGGAGTACCAACCAAGGAAATTTTGGAGGCTGCAACTTGGAGTTCAGTGCACACTTTTACAAAGCATTATCACTTACCTCTTTACTCTAAATCCAGAGCAGGCTTTGCCACTGCAGTTCTGCAGGGCCTCATAGCCTCTCCAAATCCTATTTAGACCCAGCCGCCCTACCTCGGCTTTGAGATTCAACCCAAGTGTAATGACTGCAACAGTGAAACACGATGAACATAGTACAGTTGTGTACCTACCATAAATGTAGATGTTCGAGTGTATTCACTGTTGCAGTCCAGGTTACCCTCCCTCCAACCCCCTTTTCTTTGCTGGGATTTATCCGTACTTCTCTATCCTATACAACCTTTGTAGTGTATTTGCTTGTAGATGAGGGTATTATTTTATTTTACTGTATGTTTTTACAAGCAATATGTATTGCCTACCTTCTTGGGGGCACCTGACATCTGGAGCAAGAAAAACTGAAGAAAATGGCGTTGGCTGCATCTTATATACCCCTGGCGCACTGATGTCAGGGAAGAGGCGACAGCAACTGACGCTGGACCAGGACTTTGCAATTCAGGCCGACTGCGGGTAGCCTGCCAGCAGGATAACCCAAGTGTAATGACTGCAACAGTGAATACACTTGAACATCTACATTTATGGTAGGTACACAACTGTACTTTCTCTCAGGGTATAAACATTTTTACTGTAACAGACATTCTAACAAAATCAGGTAGAGTTGTTATGATGGGGATTAAAGATAGTTATGAGACCTATGATTATTTGTTCAGTGATAGCACCAATACTGTAGATTGTACAGCTGTGACAGTAAAGAAAAATAGGTATAAGACCTATGATTATTATTTGTTCAATGATAGCACCAATACTATAGATTGTACAGCTGTGACAGTAAAGACACCCCTGGAACTTCTAACAATTGTTGGAGTGTATAGACCACCAAAGTTAAGTGCTGATGACCTAAAGGAATTCATACATTTCTTGTATGAAATACAGGGGGAAGAATAATAGTGGCTGGGAACTTAAATTTACCAGAACAGACTGTAATAATATTGATTCAACATTAGTAAGGAAATTATTTACAATTTATATTCAGGAGCAACTATTGCTTTAGGTTGTAAAAAAAAGCCTACCAGGGAATGTACCAGACATTGTGCTCCTAAACTTTTACCACCATTGATGTGTTGTGATGTTGGGGTTATGAAGGTTAATTTTTTTCTAGATAATTCTTCCAAACTGAAATTTAAACTGGTATGGAAAAGATTAGTAATAGATTCTTTGGAAGCAAAACAGTCACTATGTAAAATTAATTGGATTGATATGTCCAGTGGAAAAACTGCAGAAGGAATGTGCAAAGTTTTGAAAGAGAAATTGAGTGCAAAAAAATCAAAAAATATTTAACATCAGGATCTAGGTACACAGCTTCAGGAGACTATATTACCCATAACAGCAAAATACTTGATTAAGTTGAAAGACAAAAAATATATAAATGGAAAAGAGGTCGAAAACTAAAATAAATTAGCTGGATACACAAACAGTGTGAGACAATATCAAAAAAAAAACTGAAGCTAATTTATATAAAGATGTTGAGTATGTTTAGAGCATAAAATTGTTCCTAGAGGTTTACGTGTGCTGTGCATGTCTACTCAAGGTGAAACGTATCCAGAAGTTTTAGCTGAATGGCAAAGCATTAACCTTGAAACCAGTTTTTCTTACATGAGACTACTAATAAAATGTTTCCTGCCACAAGAAACTAAATTAACTGATGATATTGAACAACTGCAGAGGAAATAGAGAATGTATATACTGAGGAATATTATGTACAGAGACTGGAGGATGTTTTTTGTGCTGCTGTTGCTTATGATGTCAGGCTACAGTAAACCAAAACCAGGAAAATGACAAGGGACTACAAGGATTTTGCTATGGGGAAACATTTTTCCTGGCCATGAGAACCACGACGTGTGCTGAAAGCTGAAAAAAAACATGTGTTGCCACAGCCTTCTAGAGTGTTAAATGAAGGCTTAAATATTATTAATACGCATAGAAATGTGGTTATTTCTCAAGTGGATAACTGTGTGGCTGCTACGGCAACTGAGAATGAACAGAGCACTGTTGAGAGCATGTTGAGAGGTAGTTGCATGACTTGATACAAGCATCGGCTCAACAGAGCAATATTAGTAAAATGAAAAAAAGGCTTCCACCACAACGAAAAGTTCACTGAGAAATTATGTTAAAATGTAGGCTTTAATAAAACGAAGAAATAAAAAGCACAATACAGGATCTGAAGAATGTTTTTTAACTGGAAGCGCTTATCCTGTTTGACCTGCAACCTGAATAGCACAATTTGTGCTTTTTATTTCTTCGTTTTATTAAAGCCTACATTTTAACAGAATTTCTCAGTGAACTTTTCGTTGTGGTGGAAGCCTTTTTTTCATTTTACTATTTTTGCCTATTAAGGCTTCCTCTAGAGGTGGTTTTTGGTTTGGTTATTTGAACAGAGCAATATGGTGGATGAACAAGAGAGACTCAGGCACGACCGAAGCTTTTTACAAGTAAATCTTCTTTTCCGGTCCTACCCGTACCTGTGAAAAAGAAAATGAATTGAAAATGAGATTATTCAGGCAACAGGGAATTCAAGAAACGGAAGACATAAATGTGACTGATGACTGTTTTAACATTGTTTATAATATATCTGATATTATTCTTTCAGAGGAACAAATGTATATTCTAAACAAGGGTTTGACATTTGTTCCAAGTGCAAGTTCTATATACAGTGAAGTGATTATAGATATGATGTTGTTTGGAAGAAATGTTTCACTAAGGCAAATGTTTGGTGACAATGCTAATAGACAGCAAACTTTTGTTAAGACAACCAAGTGTTTTTCTACCCATTATGAATTCTACTATCTGTACGTTTCTGAAAGTTTGTGAGGATGAAATTAAGTTGTTTCTGAATAGTAAATGAAGGAACAAATATTGTAATTTAACATCCATGCAGAAGAATGCTTTAGACTCTTTAATGCATGATGATAGAATTGCTGTTAGACCAGCAGACAAAGGTGGTGCTGTGGTGGTAATGGGTTAAGAGATCTATAAAGAAAAGATTCTGACCCTCTTACAGGACACATCCACTTTTATGCACATTTCTACCTTAAGTGTGAAAACAGTAAGCAGTACAGTAAGGAATACATTAAGGCTTTGGAATCAGGAAGGTTTATTGGGTGAAGAATTATTATTTTTTTTTCTTATAGAGCATCCTATTACTCCAATATTTAAAGCACTTCCCAAGATACATAAAGATCTTATGAAGCCCCGATGAGACTGATAGTCTCAGGGAGGAGTTGGATTACTGAGCGCTTATCCATATGGGCAGAATGCACCCTAAAATAGGTCTTAGAAGCTTTTCCCAGAATATTAAAGGACACTGGCCATTATGAATGTTTAGCCACACGAGGCAAACAGGATTATTTATTGGTAATACTAGAGGTTAAGAATTTATTTACTGTTATAAGTAACACTGTGGTATATCAGCCATTGAATATATTTTGACCAATAAGGTACGTTTTGAAGCCAGTAGGAGAAAGCTTGTTTGTGATTTGTTAACACTCATTCTGGAAAGTAATGTTTTCTTGTGCTATGGAAATTATTATAGGCAGGAAAGGGGGATTGCTATGGGAACCCTGTGTGCCAATTCGTACACAAACCTTGTACTTACCTATTGGGAGGAAATGGTAATTTTTGAAACAATGCATGAATAGAAGGAACAACTATGCCACTATGTAAGGTTTGTAGATGATATTTTTGTCCTGTGGAGAGATACCCTGAATGATTTAGAAAAAAATGTCATGTATTTAGCATCTAGCACTAGTTTTTTGAGGTTCACCATGAGCTACTCCATAGAGAGTATAGACTTCTTGGATGTATGTCTAACTAAAGATATTGAGGGCAACTATAACACTTCACTACATAGAAAAAGCTGTTGGAAAAACACTGTTTTGATCTATGATAGTATGCATCCGAGGCATACTTTTGATAATATAGTTAAAGGTCAGGTGAATAAGATCTCTCGCCTCTGTAATGTAGGTACATGTTTTGAGAAAGAAATTGCAGAATTGGAAGTAAATTTAAATAAAAGAGGCTATAGAAAAACTAAGGTAGAAACAACAATAAACAGTAGTAAACAACATAGAAGGGGTAAAGCCAGGCCATGGTTCTCCACAGATACACCCCCTGAAGGTGACATATCTTTTATGCCCAATAAAGGTGCTGAAGTAAGGTTGATGTTGACATACAGTAATGACATAAAAGGTATATATGACATCATTAAACGCAATTGGAAAATTCTGCAGATGGATGATAGGATTGGTAGCAAAGTAGGAACCAATCCTTCATTTGGTTTTAGAAGGAATACAAATTTGAAAGATCTATTAAGCCAGGAATTTAGGGCTACACATAGGAATGTATCTCAACGTAAAGGTACATTTCACTGTAGGCATTGCAAAGCTTGTTTATTTATTAAGGATGACAACTTGTTTGTACACCCTGTAACTGGTACAAAAAACACAAAATGTGGTTTACTTAGCCTTCTGCCAGTGCTGTGTTTCATTTTATATGGGAAAAATGAACTGTGTGTTAAAACAAAGGATTTTGAAACATCTTTCATACATTAGGTTACAGAATGTCCATAATGCACTTTATGAGCATATTAAGCAAAACCCTGGTCATGGATTTATGTTCATGGTATTGCAGGTAATAGATGTCAGTGTTGGGGGGGGGGGGGCAGTGAATCATACAGAATATAATGAAATGAAGTGGATTATAGAGTTAACAGCACAGATATCATCTGGTTTGAATAATGTCATTCCACTGAAACCTGCATTTAAAAAAAGGAGGATGTGATTGGTTGTCATGTATTTAAATTCCACTGACTTGAAATGCGTTTTTATATGAGGTAGGGCTTAGTCCCGAAAGTGCTCATGGTTTGCTATTTTAACTTGTGCTTTTAATAAAAGTTTTTCAGCCTGGTGGGTAGATTGCTCTTTGTGCATATAAACTGATTACATGTGTTATACTGATAGGGCATGCCTGCAAAAGAACTTGACCATTTGGGCATAGCAGAATAAAATGCTGATAAATACATCAAAAACAAAGCAGATGGGATTTGGGGGAAATAAATTAAAAGGAGAATATTTAACACAGCACACAGTGATTGAAACTGTAGACTCATTTAAGGACATGGGTATATGGGTAGATCCAGCTTTGAGTTTTTCTAGTCATATCAACCAATTAGTAAATGATAGTTATAGAATTATGGGCTGTATAAAATATCTATAAAGTCTAGGAAATCAGAATTGATGAAGTCATTGTTAGTTACATTAGACCCAAACTTGAGTATGGAATAACAATATGAAAACCTTATAAGAAAAGAAGCATGAGTTAACTGGAAGTTATTATGAAAGACCAAAATATCTATACGTGTACAGTGTTTCCTATAGATCTTTAAGAGGAGACTTTATTCAGGTATAAAGGGCATGTAGAGACATTAAAGTAAAACAATGTTTACTGCCTAGTCAACCTTATCCACAGTCTCTTTTGTCATAGTTATCTATATATATATATATATATATATATATATATATATATATATATATATATATATTTGTTTATTTGTTTTTTGGGGGGTTTTTTGGTGTTTCATGTGGATATCTTACTTTGCAGTATAAAGTGCACACCTGCATAAATTCTTTTCTATTTGCTAGAAGTGCCCTTAAAAAATCATAGACATACCTTACTCTCCGGCCAAGAAGAAGGAAAGACTTCTCTTCCCTGGTTGTTTTAAGAAGTAGATCTTTGTCCATAAACTTTAGTTGATGAAAGATATCCAATCACTCACAGCCAAATCCAAGACCTTCCTCACTAAAACAATACAGGGTGCAAGTAAAATGCCCTATGCAGACCGCCTCAAGACCCTGTCCCTGTATTCTGTCTCCTATAAGCTGTTGAGAGGAGATCTATGCCTGGCATACAGGCATACCTCTCAAGCTTTCAGTGCAAGAAATCTGTACAAAGACAGACATAATGGGAGAATAAAGGCCCAAGAATAGGGACATATTTTAAATATTGCTCACATAAACTTAGAAAGTTTCTAGTAAAACAGGTTTTAAATAATTATGAATTTTCTAAAGGATTTTATGTCTGAAATTCAAATGTATGGCATTTATTATTATTTAGTTATTTAAATCCTCAATAATTTGCCAGGGAACCACAAATTGTATGAGGAACAGACCAAAAATATCAGGTAAAAATCTGGACATTCTACAGAAATCTGTACAGTTGAAAGGTGTGCATACAGGGCATTGTCAGACTCCACTCTGATGGGCCTCCTGCATATCAACAAAACAAACAAAATTGCTTGTTCTGTTGACTTAACCCTTGCCTGTGATATAAATAGAACCTGCTGGAGAGACAGGTATGTATGCAAGAGACTATCCCATCTCTGAAACAGGCTTCCATCCATGCGAAGCAGAGTTCCTCCCTAAACCAGTTCAAGTGTAACTTGAACAATTTGAATGAGGAACAGGAAATTCATCCCTGGTTTGGCACTTGTGTCTCTAATGGACACAGGTAACCTGTAAATGGTTCATCTCGCACGCCCATGCTTACACTTATCAAGGGTATCAGAACTTGTCAGATATTTGGGATGCATGGCTAGGCTTACAAAGGCCCTTGTGGTTGTTAGCTTAGTAAACACCTATGAACCTGTAAAGATAAGATGTCTTGGTGAATGTGTGGCAGGTGGTTTTACTCTGGAGGCCCTGTATGCCTGTTTAGTTATGCGTTCATTAACACCCAAGGCTGCTGCCATGTTTTTTCTTAAAAACTCTGTTGCGTTACACCCCTACAAGCCTTTTCACAGGCCTAATAAATGGAGATTGATCTTTCAGCAGTGATTCTCAGAATTGTCCACCTGTTCTTTTAATGTACAAATTTGCCTTTCTTTTGTCTCCATTTTCACTTGCATCGTTTTGATTGTGGTGGCATTCAGAATTGTGGCCAATCGTAAGGACTTGGATTTGGCTGTGTGTGATTGGATATCTTCAAAGTTTTTCACAATTAACATTTTTATTTCAGAAGTGTCTTCCAAAACACAGCTTAAAAGAGTGCTATCAAGGAGTCGAGCTTCTGCTCCCATACTGTGTCTTCAGCTGAAGTCTAAGTTTACTTAATGTAATAACCCACAAGTTCCTCAAATATAAATAACCCACAACCTTCTCAAATATAAATGTTAATCAGATGAAGTCAAAAATATAATGTTTACAAAAAGATGTCGTAAGACCTTATATGGTTAAAATGGGTAATTCAGGGATGGGAAGTTAGTCTGCTGCTATGTCCATTGCCAGCCCTCCATATGTATTTATTGACACAGTTTGATATAGAGTGGTGGGGCAGTATTTGAGTAGAGGGGGTAGTCAGAAGTGTGTGAGTGATACTCTAGGTCAAGAAACAACTGTAATATTCAAGTTTCAGTATTCTGAGTCTAAAGGAGAGGGAAGGTATCACACTGGGTGATCAGAAAAGGTAGGTTTTGGTTTTAGAGTTCATAACTGTGTTAATGGTAGCTTAGAAATTCCGACCATCATCACTTTGCATTTGCTTTTCTGCATTGTTGGGTCTTAGACTATTTGATAGCTGACTATTGGGTTGGTTACTGTAACTAGCTGTTATACACATTAGTTTTCTAGAGAACTATATCAAGAGTAAAGTTCTTCTTATGACCATAAGTGGGGTATTATTCAACATAACCATAGCTGACTCAATGCACTGAAGATTGCTGTAGCAGTGGTGAATTACCTGTATTTAATAGCTCAGTTTGCTTTTCTGAATACTTTTAAATGGGCCTGTAATTGATTTGGGCTGCAGCTTTACTATTACATTTGAAAGTAGCTAATAGTATCAGGTCCAACCTTCTGATACCCGAAGAACACCTTAAGTAGCAAAGAAACAGTATAGCAATATATGGATTTTGAAGCAGATTGATTGTTGTGTAAGAAGAAAATCTCTGCCTTGTATTATGCTAATTGACATGTCTATTTTTTTGTTTTGTTTTTAAAGATGTTTTTCTTTTGGGATTGGAGAGGGGGCTTCTACTGCACTGGTTAAGGGAATAGCTAATGCTGCTTCTGGGACAGCTAGATTCATCACAGGGAAAGAAAGAATGCAGCCCAAGGTACGTGGTGAAACCTTTATTCTGTTGCTAACAAAATGTCTAAAAGTAATCGCCTTCTAGAAAAGAGAATTATTTACACATTCACTTACATAAGCAGTGAGTTATTCTTCCAGATGACATTCTTGACAGTAAAATTTGGTTCATTTATTCTTCATTTTATGACATCTAGCATGCGGGAGGGGCAGGCATACACATTGGCTTATAGAAATAGTGCAGAAATTATGATTTTGACTTGTATTTCTATCGGCATTACTAGACCCCTGAATAATTTTATGAAAAAAGTGTTTGCAACTCAGCAACTGTATTTAGAAAATGTGTGCTGTTTCTAAAGCATACAACTTACTAAATTCTCTTTGAATCAAACTAAAAAGGGCTTTAGAGAATCATTTTTGGTTTTCTGTATTTAATTTTCTGGCACATTTATACCTTAATTTCAGGTCTATATTATGTTATCGAAAAGTGAGTTAGCCAAACTGCATCTACATCAGAAATGCAGTTCAGCAAACTGTTGATTGTGAGATTGCAGTACAGTGAAGATTGGAAAATTTGCCCTTTCCTTACTGTAGTGCGATCTCGGAGTTGATGTATATAATTAGCGAGGGTATGGGGGACACAGCCCCCACAAGAGCAAATTTGCTGAACTGCATTTCCGATGTAGACACAGTTCAACGAACTCACTTTTCGATAACGTAATATAGACCCCTTAATTTCAGCATGTTCAGAGAAGGTCAGTACCTATTGAAATGCAGACTGTGCTACAAGTGCAGTAGTAACAATAGTGATGTATTGATTGTTTGCATCTATTTTATTTATTTATTTATATTTTGGTTTCCTGGCACAGCATATTGTAACAAAGAAAAGCAAGAAGTAACAAATATCAGTAGCAGCATTACAAAACAGATACTTGAATAATAAAAGGCAACAAGCAACATACATCAATAGAAGCATAACAGAACAGATATGTGACTAATAATATGTATGCTTGAATTCAAGAGATCAGTAATAGCTGTACAAAGAAATTGAACTACAGGGAAAGTTTAATAGTTGCATGTTCCACAGGGTTTCACAGGACAGTGGTCCTGATGTCTAACAACATACCTCTAAAGGAAAAAATAGTGACTATTCACTGTAATTACAGAAAAATGCACTATGCTTAAAATATGCTCTTTCATATTTGCATTGTATTAATAATGCTTTAATAAGACTTCCCCACCCCTTTGGCTCATACTTGTAGGTGTAGTTATCAGGACCCTATCAGTAGTACACCAACCATAGATAACTATGTTAATTAGAATATTTTTGTGACCCTATCAGTAAGTTAGTCCCACTACATGTTTTCCACCCACCCTGGATCACTATTGCTTTCACCAACAAGCACCTCTGGCAGACCGTATGTCTAAAAAGGTGACTAATAAAAGCATTTTAAAACCAGAAGCTTGTCAAATTCCTTTTGAAAAATGACTTTACTGTAGAGAGAACTATTTTATATTTGGGTTATGCGATACCAGCTGGCTCTACAAGAAAATCATGTGTCTCCCTATCCTTGGTTTATATTTTCTTTTACATGTGGTGGAAAAGGACTACATAGCTAGACTTTGCTCCCATAATGTTACTTTAATTATTTTCCATCTATAAAATGTCATCATGCCTACTACTAATACCACCTGTGGAATGGAATTAATTTTCTGCAAAGATACTGTGCTGTAGCCAAGTTTTTGAAATTTTTGTCCCTGCTGCCTACTAACCATCAGACTATCTCCTGGTCTATCTTGTTCTATAATTGTTGTTTATAATTGTTCTGTTTACTGGACAAGAGCCAACCAAGAATGGTCATCACTGAGACAGCCATTAGGTATTGTTTACTTTTTTTTCCATTTTTTACTGAGATACATTCCTACCTAACCTGGAAAAGAGATCACCCTCCAGATACTTTCATAAGAATATACAAGCCCTATAAAGATCAAGGAATAGTGTTAGAAAGCTGCAAATGTAATAAAATTGGGGTAAAGATACAGTGGAAGAATCAGCATATTTCCAAAGATCCATTCAGAGAGATACATAAACACACTCCTATTACACTTTAAAAACAGTGCCAGCTTAAAGACTATGAAAGCTTCTGCTGAGAGCGTTGCGCTCCACCCGAGAATTGAAGTATAACTTACTAAGGAAAAGATAGATGTATGTATTATGGTAGAACAGCTTGCAGTAATAATTTCAATCAAAAGAAGAAGTTTGTATAATGTCTAACTATGAAAGTATTATAATGCATAGACCATTACTGAGTATGGAAGTTAAAGAGGCGGAATCCCTCTTTTCAAATAAATAAAGTTAGAGGTTCTGGAAAATGCACAACTTTAGCAGAATTCTAAACTTTCTGTCAAGCCAAAACAGCCCCCCCCCCTCCGAGTGTAGCATTCTAAGCAACAGATAAGTATTTAAAAGCAGAAACATATGCATAATGAATGGTTCACTAGTAAAGTTAAAGGAGTAGAGCAGAACCTGATGAGTTCTAAATGCATTTCTGTTGGTATGAAACAGAAAACTCATTTAAGGAAGACTAGGAAACAGTTATGTGTAAGAAAGAAGATGAAACTGAGGACAGATTTTTCTTCAAGACGCATTTTGCAGAGGAAGAGCAACCTAGAGAAGGAAGAGCAATTGAGATGGTTGTATTCATTTATACTGACAGTGACGGAGAGCATCCTAAAGAATATTGGTGTGAGCTGCCTTTCACAGGAGAGGAATTAACCAATGAGAGCCTGAGCTGCCTTTTAAAGGAGAGGAGTTAACCACTGAGAACCATTGACTGTACTGGTAGGAGATGAGGCAGCACCTTCTACTTCATAACAGGTTGACACTGAGGAAGCTCCAGAGTTGTTTGCACTTTTACTAAACCACATAAATATTAAAAGGGTATAGTCAGAAGATGACACTTTAAACAAAGCAATAAAAAGCATAGCTAAAGTTATAGGAGCAAAAGCTAAACCAAATATCCCTAAAGAATTGGAGCAAAAGCTGAACAAAATTTCCCTACTTCCTATCTGTACATCAAGCTAACATATGATTTATTATAGACATTATGTGGTGACAGAGAGAAGTTACTTTGCTTTGTCATGGTGCCCAGACCATTTTGAACTCTAATTGTAAAGTTATAGTCATGTACTGTGGGGGCACCTAAGAATCTTCAAGACTAAAACCAGAACTCCACCAAGGTGTCCCTGACTAAAAACAATGAAAGATATTGACAGTTTCAGCACTGAATGCCTGTAATGACAGAAAACAGCTCCTATCACTAAAATTTAAAAACCCATTGACTTTCATATGTTTTATTGATGTCCCATTTTAGTCAATAGCTGTGGTTATTGCTGGCCGTTTAATAAAATTCAGCAATAGTTTTAGTACAATTTAGTTATTTTAGACTATACCACACATCATCCTGGCGGTATTTCCTACATAATGTTAATGGCAAATGTAATGAGTAAAGATAATAGTGTAAAGCTACCTGGGGAAATATTCACCAACTAGGAGTCTCTATTTATGTCAAAAGTAATGCACTACCTTTTCCAATGCAGTTAAAAACATCAGTGTACCATACATAAACAAGTGTGCTGGTGGAATGTTTAATCAAATATTGAAATCCATGCTGAAAAATGTATTTGGGGCAGATGTTAAAAACTGAGCCCAGTGAATATAATACCCCCTGTTTGCCATTAGAAGAATACCACAGTCTTCAAAGCTTATTAATTTTGAATTATTATTTGGCTGACCCTCTTGTAGACAGTTAGTTATTTCAAGAAAAACTTGGCAAGTGAAAAATCTATTTCAAAGTGTCATCGAAAACTTTACTAATTTAACTATACTAGTGTATAGGTTAAGGTAAGAATGGTAATAACCATTGTAAGGAACATATGCAAAGAGACCATACAACAAGGACTGTTTAATATTAGTGCAAGGACCAGAAACATTCTTGACTCCGTGGCAGGATCCACTGAAATATTATACAAATATAATGTCATAGACTACATGGTTAAATAGACTGGTCAGGAAAGGCCAGAACAGGTATACCATAGCAATATCTTGAAACCATGGAAAAACCCTAAGACCTCTGTGTTTATCTTAATGATAAAAACTAATAGGTTTGGTAAAGAAAGAAAAAAAATACCTCTTTTCTTATAGTTCGTGCAGATGACGCACTTGACTAAACCACAGAAACATTAAATTAAATGCTTTCTGATAAGAAGAAAAGAAGTGATTTCAAAACTACCTGGCAGGACTACCCTGATCCAGCACAATACTACGATTCTTCCGGGAGAAAACTTTAACTTAAAATCTTACAGAGAGTCAGACTTACAGTGAAAGGCGGTGCTTAAGACAGGGATGATATAAGAGCCAAAAATCAAATGGAAAGACCCTTGATGTGAGTTGCAAAGTCGAATGGAAGAATTAAGTTGTGTAATGATGTTATGACTACATTTCAAAATGTGACAGCTATCTATTACCCACCATTGATGAAGTTATAGAAAAGATGGGAAAGGCAGGATTCTTGACCACATTAAACCTAACAAAGAGATACTGACACATCACAATAAAAGCTAAAGCCAAAAAATGTGCAGCTTTTATGACACCAGAGAGAGTTCTCGAGAATACTGACGTTCTTTTCAGGACGCATCTTTCTTTGAGAATACTGACATTCTTTTCAGGACGCATCTTTCTTTGAGTATACTGATGTTCTTTTCAGGACGCATCTTTCTTTGAGTATACTGACGTTCTTTTCAGGACGCATCATTCTTCTGCAAGCTTTCAACGACTAATGGGCCCTAAGACCACATGCTACTGCTTATGTAGATAATATATTCAGAAAATTGGGACTCTGTTTCAGCACATGTCCATGCTGTGTGCTGCTTTGTGACAAGCTATGTCAACCACCAAGGCCTCCGAGAGCTAGTTAGCTGTGATAGAGGTGAAATGTTTAAGATATGTTATTGCTAAGGAAATTGTCAGGCCCTAAAAAGAAAAAAAAATAAAGCTATGAAAGACTGTCCCATTCCATACACAAAGAATCAGGTAAAAGCATTATTGGGATTGGCTGGGACCTCCTGGAAATTCATACCTCTGTTTACTGCAGTACTTGACATTTATCAAAAGGAAAAAATGCCCCATAAGGCTAAATGGATAGATGGTGCTTTTAACCACTTAAAAAGTATTTGGTTTAACCACTTAAAAAATATTTGGTTCACAGCTTGTCTTAACCTCTCAGAGTTAAATAGCTTTTTTTTTTGCTTGCTTGGATGCATCACAAGTTTGTATGGATTTGGGGAAAAAAGTAATTTGTGTCTTTTTAGGTTGAGCATAAGTTGTGAGTTACAAAGTCACGTTTCAGTGGCTGTTAAAGCTTCCTTCGAAATTTTTTGGAGATGTGCCAAGTTGTCTGGTGTGCATATGAGTGTGGAGTCATCTGTGTATTGTATTAGAGTGGCCTGTGTGGTAGATGTGTGCAGGCTGTACACTGGTGGTGACTGGGAGGTATAAATAAAGTGGAGTGCCATGACAGATACCTACTGGACAAGTAGATTTTGAACCATAGAAGGGTGGACTGAGATAGCTCAATTGAGGACACTTGAAGCAGAACTTTGCCATGACAAACTGTGTCAAAGGCTTACACACATCTAGAAATAAGACGGGAACTAGTTTGCTATTATTTCTACCTTTATTGATAGTATCTATAAAGGTTAGAAGTGCAGTGTTAATACTGTGGGAGGGGACAGAAGCCATGCTGATAGGGGTTAGGAGTTGTTCCTGTAGGCAGTAGTTTAACAATTGTTTTTGAATACATTTTTCAAGTATTTTTAAGAGGGGGATAATATTGCTATAGGTCTGAAGTTAGTAATATCTGCTGAATTTCCACCTTTGTGTAGAGGGATAAGGTGTGATTTTTTTTCCAGAGAGAGGGAATGTGGGTTACCCTTTTCTGTGCTTATTTACTGTGTTATTGCATTGTTTAGCCTGCTTTAACAAAAAAAATACTAATTTTGTAGAGTTTTAATTGCATTTACTGTTTAGGACTACACACTCAAGTGTGTTAGCCTTTCCTGTGTTTATTTACTCTATTATTGCATTGTTTGGCCTGTTTTAACAAAAAAAAAAAAATACTATCTTGTTTGCCCATTTCCCACCTTTCCTAGCCAGTCCAGATCCCAGGCTTTGCTTGTCTCAGGACTTTATTTTCTATGTTCAGAGCTATCCAGACCTTGCTGTGGTAGAGGGAAGTCCTACTGCTTACCAGTGGGAGTGGTGAGTATTGTACTGCCTAACGCAAGAGGAGTGGTTTCCAGCTCTGAAATTGTAATTTTATTAGCCTTTTTGGGCTGATTTCTAGCCCTTTGAACTTTTTGGCTTAAAACCGCATGTGTTTGCACATCTTTCATATCGTGCAGCACTGCGAGGCTACAGTTAAACTATTCAAGGTGCCAGAAAGTCTGCTCTTCAAATTTTCCCTTAGAACTAGCTGGTTTCTCAGTAGTAGCACTAAAATCTGAACCCCTATGACTAGCACTTGCTCTAGAACCTGCTGAAAAGCACTAGAAAACCTGAAACTGATACAAGAGCTCAACTGTCCTTGTCAATAAGGAGAAATTAATCGTAGGCACTAAACAGCCTATAATTGCAAAGTACCTTGCAAAGGTAAGTAAAAACAGCTCTTATACTTTACAAAAAAAGCACCGAAACAGGCATGTCCAAGGGTCAGCTTCCGGTGATTTCTCCTATCCACCTGGTGAATCTGGGCATACTGGGGCAATGTGGCAACTGCCTGATGTAAACAGACAACCCTCTACTCCTACTACCTAACACCACAACCTGTGAGAGATGCACTTAGATAGCCACACTGGAAGCAAAGCTCTCTCCGGCCAAGATTGTGCTAGCAGCTAGACAGTCAAGAGGAGGTTAACACCTGCACTACACCTCAAGCAACTCATAGCCCTTCAAAATCCACACCATCAACACCCACACATAGCAACTCTAAACCCACATATGCGGAGGCCCTTAACATTAACCTGCCCAAGCAACAAGGACCTCTGAAGCTGAAACGCAAACAAACACCAGTCACAACCAAAGTGACCCATACCTCACAACACCAGTGTGCCACCCAGCAACAGCCCCTAAGGTAAGACAATGTACCTAACACTTTAGTCATAGGTGACTCTATAGTCAGGCACACTGATGTCCCACTCACCAGGCTGAACAAGGAGAAAATTACAGTCAGCTGCCTGTTGGGTACCAGGATCCTCCACATAACGCATGCACTCAAGCCACTCCACAACAAGTACAAATATGACTCTGTCATTGTCCATGCTGGAGTGAATGACTTGAGATGTACCTCCCTGGACTACATGAAAAGAGACATGGAAGCGCTGTTGGATCATGTGGCCCAGGCAGGTATGACCCTAGGCCTGAGTAGCATCCTGCCTTCACCTAGAATGATACCACAGTATATGGACAAAATGATTGACTTCAACAATTGGCTAAGCTTCTGGTGTCATTCAAAGGGGATCCAGTATCTGTCTGCCTGGGAAGACATGATCGACAAACCATGATGCTTTGCCAGAGATGGTCAGCACCTTTCACCTCTGGGATTCAGGTAACTGGCTGAAGCTCTTGCCACCCTTATAGTGCCTTTTTTAGGCAAAGTTCAAAGGGCAAAACCACCACCGTAGTAGATACAAGCATGCAAAATCTGAAGGTAATGCTACTCAATGCTAGAAGTCTAAACCTCAAAATGCACTCTCTCAAGGCACTCCTAAAAATGCAGAACATCGATATCTGTGCAGTAACTGAGACTTGGTTCAAGGTTCCAGACAGCACCCCTGCAATACCAGGCCACAACTCTTACCACACTTTTCGGCCACAAAACCAAGACCGAAACACTAAAAGTGGAGGAGTGTCCATATTCACCAAGGATATTCACACCTCCAGGCTAGTTGCCCAACACAATGCATCTGAAATTCTCCAGGTGCAACTAACACTAGATAAGACTGCAATCCAAATTGTAGCTTGCTACAGATCCCCCACCATGCCCCAAGATTCTCACTACACCTTTCTAAACATACTGGAAAATATTAAGATACAACCAAACACCCTAATACTGGGTGATTTCAACTACCCTGCCATTAACTGGGAAAACTACTCCAGTACCAACTCATTTTCCCAATGGTTCTTGGAATTCATAAATTCCAACCCCCCTGGATCAACTAATCCATTGTCCCACCAGGGGCTCCAATATCCTAGACCTGGTCTTTACCAACATGGGAGGTAGAAGCTCCACACCAGTGGTCACCCCCTCATTGGTCAGGTCTGACCATAAGCAAATCACTCTTGACATCCACATCCCACTCCCACCCCCCCAGTAAGGAAACCTCCTTAAAAAACTTCTCCAAAGCCAACTTCATGCTACTGAAGTCAGAAGTGACAAACGTCATGACACCCATGCAGACGGGACCTGAAAGTTCGACTGCAGAATCCTACACTAAGGCACTGTACGAGCACATCCACTCATGCATGAATCATGCCATCCCAGATAGAACCAAGATGCTCCCCTCCAAAAAAAGGAAGCCAATCTGGTGGTCCCCTGCTATAAACAAACTATACAACAGAAGGAAGAAACTGATGCAGAAAAGAGGAAAATCCCAGGATGCAAAAATCTCCCCCACCAGCCTCAGTAAGAAGCTGAGATCCCTCATAAAATCCTCCAAAGCTAGTTACAAAATAAAATTGCCAAAGATTCCAACGACAACCACAAGGCATTCTATAGTTATGTCAAGAATCTAAATGGCAATGCTCAGATCTGCTCTGAGCTTCAGCAGAATGGCATTAAATATACTGATCCCAAGGATATTGCCAATATCCTGGCAGATTGATTTAGTGCCAACGTCACCCCCCCCCTCACTCCCTAAAGGGCCCATCTCAACACCAAAAGATTGCCAAATTCTGGTAATCATGGCCACACTGGTAGAAACCACACTCTCCAAAGCTAAGAATACAGCATCCATGGGACCAGATGATATCCCAGGCTGTGTACTACATGAACTACAAATGAACTGGCACCTCACCTAAGTGTCATGTTTAATCAAGCCTCACCTCAGGCTTCATGCCCACCGAGTGGCGGACAGCTACAATTATCCCACTCCACAAACGGGGATCCACCTTGGATCCCGGGAACTACCGTCCCATCAATCTGACGAGCCTGCTCTGCAAGGGCATGGAATGCATTATCATGGAACTTATAAACAAAGACATTAGTAACCTTCAAACACTGGACCCCACCCAGCTTGGGTTTGTGAAGGGCCGATCTCGTCTCCTGAACCTGATTGACTTCTTCGAATTAGTCTTCAGAGCTGTAGACGAGGGTAAGGCAGTCCACACAGCGTATCTGGACCTCGCCAAGGCCTTCGACACCATCCCCCACTCTGGAATCATAAATAAACTTACTAAGCTGGGCATACATCCCTATGTCACTCAATGGGTTGCCAACTGGCTTACTGACAGACTCAGATTGTAAAAGTAGGCGACTCTAAATCCAGCTCCAGACAAGTGACAAGTGGAGTACCTCAGGGTTCAGTCCTGGGACCACTCTTGTTTGGCATCTACTTCTCTGAAGTGCAGGCCAACACTAAGGGACTCTGGCTAACAAAGTTCGCAGATGACTGCAAACTGGGAGCCATTATTGAATCCGCAAATGATGTGTATATTCTACAAAAGGGCCTTAGAGAAACAGATGCCTGGTGCCAGAGCCATGGGCTCAAGCTTAATGCCAAGAAATGTATAGTTATCCCCTTTGAAAAAAAACATGTACCCATGAATTACCACATAGGTGGCAGTACACTAAACATCGAAAGTGTGATGAGAAACTTAGGAACACAGGTGGACAGTGGTCTCACTTTCGATAACCACATCGCCACAACAGTCAGGAAATCCTTCTATGTGACACACCTCATCACTAGGGGCTTTTCATCCAGAAAAAAGGAGGTCATTGTCCCACTGTACTCATCCCTCATTAGACCCATTATAGAGTATAATGCCCTGTTTGGTATGTACCTCACAAGACATCTGCAACAGCTGGAAAGGCCACAGAAGTACCTCACTAAAAGAATCACAAGCCTGAAGCAGATGCCATATGCTGACCATCTAAAAAAACTCCAGCTATACTCTATGGCATATCGTCTACTCAGAGGCAATCTCTGCTTAACATACAAGGCCATGTCAAACCCTGAGCTGTTGGACATGCTCCACTTAAAGAAATCCCAATCCCTCAGAGCCACACGCTCCAGGGATCTAAACCTTGTCATCACAATGAACAAAACATGCTGGAGGGATAGGTTCCTGACCCAGAGATTCCCCAGACTCTGGAATAGACTTGCCCATACATGTCAAGCAGAGTGCCTCCTTGGCCCTCTTCAAAAGGAACCTTGATGATTGGATAGGAGATAGGAAATTCACCCCGGGGATTATGTCAGTCACCCTGCTAGACAGGGGTCCAGAGAAGTAAATATTGTGGGAAGAAATAGCCAGGGAATTGTAATGGCTAGGCTTGGATAGGCCCTAGGGCCGATAGCCTCGTACCAACCTATGAACCTATATTTTTGCCAGTCTTTCCATGCTATTTCACTGTCCTTCATTAGCATTCTGCTGTTTTTGGATAGTCACATTGAATTATTTTTTTCAGTCTCTTCCTTTTTATGAGGCACAAGGTCATTTAGGATATTTAGGAAAGTTGTATTGAAATCATTTATAGAATCATCTAAGAGGAGGATTTTTAGGATGATCCAGTTAATAGATGATAGTATGGTAATGAACACTTCTGGGTTAAACTTGTGCCAGTTGCATATACTTTTATAAACATGTTGTTTAAGTTTGTGTGAGATAACTGATTGAAATGATTGGGGGATGGTCAATGAGAGTCTGAAATTGTACCTATGGCAGTGAATTTACTAGGGTCTGATACTAGGAGCCATAGGTTCATAGGTTCATACTAGACTATCAGCCCTAGGGCCTATACAAGCCTAGCCATAACAATTCCCTGGCTATTTCTTCCCACCCTATTTACTTCCCTGGCGCCCTGTCTAGCAGGGCAACTGACATGATCCCCGGGGTGAATTTCCTTTCTCCCATCCAATCGTCAAGGTTCCTTTTGAAGAGAGCCAAAGAGGCACTCTCCTTGACATGTATGGGCAATCTATTCCAGTGTCTGGGGAGTCTCAGGGTCAGGAACCTATCCCTCCAGCATGTTTTGTTTATTGTGGTAACAAGGTTTAGATCCAGTCTAAAAAGGAATTTGTGTGAAGCTATTAATTAGTTGAATGAAACTGTATATGTTTGTGCTAGATTTGGGGGAGTTAAAGGTTATGTCCAACCAGTTGATCAGCTGATAATGACTTTACCTAGTAGAGTTTTTTTTTTTGAATTCTTATGGTTATGTAGTGTAGAATGCCTTCCACTGCAGCTGTACTGTTGCTAAGAGGGATTTAAAGGACAGCAATACATATTTGCTTATCTTTGTTTATTTTCAGGAAAGTAAAAAGAAGCTCTGCTAAACTGAATTTTGTATTGGTTCGTTGTACGGGGAAATGTGGTGGGAAGTATTAAAGCAAGACTACCGTCTTCCCTCTTTATACAGTCATTAAGCATGATATTATAGCCGGGGGATGTAATTTTAGAGTTGTTTATGCTGGATTTAAGACACGTTTCAGTCATAGTGAAATTGTCAGGCTTGTGTTTTGTGATCCAAGCATGTAGCTCAGTAGTTTTATTTCTTATGCTTCTAATAGTTATATATTCTCAGCTGTAAATAACTGAATGTCTGTGCTCCTCGGGAGTCCAGGTCATGGCTGAAAAGGGCCAACAAATAGAAGATGAAGTAAATAAAGAAAAGATGCTGAAAGGGTTACTCTCTCTTTGTAAAAGTCACCCCACAGTAGTATGAAGTAGCATGTCCCACCATTTAGGAAGGAGGAATTGTTATATCTTCAGAGCTACAGAAGGAGTAGGGGGCTTGATGGAGAAAATGATAGGGACCCAGAAAATGTACATAGTTTGAACTAATGCAATACTTTCATCAAATCTTAATGGTTCTGTTTTGAAAGTTACTTATAAATGTTCTTTATATATATATATATATATATATATATATATATATATATATATATATATATATATATATATATAAAATATTGATCATGGATTGTTTATGTGACTGTGCATTTAACAAATATATGAATAGCTACCCGAACTCAGTGGCTACAAAGACTTAGGGCAGGAGCCAAAAAGGCTTATTATAATGGGAAAGGCTAGACTTGGTTTCTGCATCACAGTTAAGTTTTTCCATTTTAGAAACTGCTTTTTTCATTATGATTTTCCATGCTGACAATAGAGTGAAGAATGATCTCACTGGGGAAGCTACACACTAATGATACTGGGAGAGTAGCTAATGTTAATTAGCCATATACTTTCCCCCGGAAATGGCTGTATCACTGGATTAACTTGACATTACTCTGCAGAGTTAAGTTTTTTCCTCTAGGAGGAAAATTAAGTGCTGTGTTTGATTATGTTCACCTGTGCACCCCATTAGAATAGGTGTGGCTTGCACCTTGACTACAGGTAAGTATAATGGAGCCATGGGAGTGTGAGCATGTGTGTAGGCATGTCTGTATAAATATGTGTGTGTGTGTGTGTACGTGTGTACGTGTGTCCGTGCGCGCACGCATGTTTGTAGAGGTATAAATGAAGCTGAATGGATGTTTGCGTGTGTCTATCCTGTTGGGGGGGGTATGGGAAGCCGTGTGTGTATGTGTGTGTGTGTGTGTGTGTGTGTGTGTGTGTGTGTGTGTGTGTGTGTGTGTGTGTGTGTGTGTGTGTGTGTGCGTGTGCGTGTGTGTGTGCACTTGCTATATGACTATTTCCATGAGATTGTGCATTAGTGTTATGGGGCTTGTTTTTGTCTAAGAATGCATGTGTGTGTGTGTGTGTGTGTGTGTGTGTGTGTGTGTGTGTGTGTGTGTGTGTGTGTGTGTGTATGTGTGCATGTATGGTTTTGTGAATGTAAGTATGCATGTGAATGTATGACTGCATGTATCTTTGAGTGTGACTGTTATGGGCTTGTTTATGTCTGCATGAATGTGTGTGTGTGTGTGTGTGTGTGTGTGTGTGTGTGTGTGTGTGTGTGTGTTCATATACATGCATGTGTGTGTGTTCATGTGCTTGCATGCATGTGTGTCTGCGCGTGTGTGTTCATATGCATGCATGTGTTCATGTGCTTGCATGCGTGTGTGTCTGCACGTGTGTGTGTGTGTGTGTGTGTGTGTGTGTGTGTGTGTGTGTGTGTGTGTGTGTGTGTGTGTGCGTGTGTGTGTGTGTGTGCGCATGCAAGTGCTCATGTTAAGGGGTATCTGTGCTCCCACAAATCATGGGCTGGAAGAGAATGTCAGGTCTAACAGTGCAGTGCTAAATTCAGAGACATTGAAATGAGCTGTTAATGTGGTAATTCTCCGCACAACTTTACCATTTCTCTGTGAATCAGATATTCTGTGCATTGGACAATTGGTGCAGGCAGAGAGAATCTCTTTGTATCCCAGAGTTAATCAGGTATCAAATAGAAAAAACTACACAGTCTTAATGCATCACCAGCAATAACACACAAAACATGTTTCTGCAGTAATTTAATTAATATAATTTAAAATGAGTGTATGTTAAAGCATGTAACACCATAACCAACAGCCTTCAAAGGACAATATTTGTTCACAGTATAAAAGTGAACAAACCAGTCATCTGTTAAATACTTGATAGAATACTCCCAAATGTTAGTGCAAAAGTACATGGAATAGTAGGTAAGCAACCCAATGTAACTATGATAGTGACAGCTTTAAAACAGTACGGTAAATAGTTCATCTCCTTTGTGACAGCCAGCTTTGTTTTTGTGATTATCATGTCACTGAACACAGAGAGCCACTGCTGTGCCTTTTTTTTCAGTCTACAAAGCTGTGTGTGATTGGTGTTAATTCATAATAAAATAATTATTTTTTTTTTAATTTTTTATGAAGATAATTTAACTGTGCCTTGCTTTTGGGTCTTATGCTTTGGTGGTGATTTAAAATTCTATGCAAAATGGACTGTATTTCTAGATTAGCTACATCATCAGTGAGAACTAATTCTGTTAGTAACCCAAACAATCTTGTGGTCACATTTGTGCGCCAGGTCCTGCAGAGTCTGAAATGTGCATTACAGTCGTCGGTCAAAGACATCACTGTAAAGTGGCAGCTACCATTTGGTGTTAATGCAAGTCTTCTGTCCAAGGCTCCTTTGGTAATGTTCAAAAACCAAAGATCTATCATCTACGCACAGCTCAAGGGCAAGGTATGCTAATGAAATAATTTGTAATTCTTTTTCTCCATTTTTTTC
Source organism: Protopterus annectens (assembly GCF_019279795.1). Lineage (NCBI taxonomy): Eukaryota > Metazoa > Chordata > Ceratodontiformes > Protopteridae > Protopterus > Protopterus annectens. The sequence continues at coordinate 173,787,029 of NC_056750.1, read as the reverse complement.
CTAATTTGTGTTAGTCCTCATTTACTTGTACTTTATTCTTCCAACATCAAACTGACCTGCATGTAAACAAAATCAGTTGTCGAGTACAAAATCGGAAGCTACAGATGTTTTTTAGTTAAATAAGCAAATTAGCATGTTTTTTAGTTTAATAAAGCAATGTGGAGCAGTTCCATGAAGTTATAATTCAAACATATGAGAACACTGACTGAAAACGTGTAGCCTGCCTATGTTGTACACAACTGTACTGAAGCTGCACCCAGCACTACCAGTCACCTGTTATTTTCCATCCTAAGCATGCATGAAATCAGAAACTCTATGGGCTAGACACCCTTTGTTGTTATTTTTCATTTGTCTTGAGAGAAATTATTAAATATAACTGTGTATCAAAGTTTCTTAGACCTGTTTTATTTTTTATTTTTTGACCAGATGTAGATATTTTTAATGAAGTGTACAGATATTGCTTTCTATGCTGAGACCCTGTCATACAAAAACTTCATAAATTTAGGAAAATAACAACATGTGTAGCTTCATGTTGGAAAGAGGAGTTGTTCTAGAGAAATAATGTTGAAGAAAGACTGTCATTCTATATTCTGCAGCTCATAAACAAGGGGATTACTTTTAGATCCAGGGATGTCATTGCCCCCCTTTAATCAGTACTGATAAGACCATTTACTGAGTATAATGGCCCTTTTTGCTTATACTTTGTCAGGCACAAGCAACAATTGGAACATCTATAGCAATACCTTACAAGAAGGATACAAGGCCTAAAGAATATGTCCAACGTGGACTTCCTCAAACCATATTGCTTTGTTTTGTCTCTTACAGATTAAGAGGTGACCTGTGTAGAAGGCATCTTCTAACCTATAACTGATGGACTGATTTCACATCCACAAGTCAGATGGTATTGGAAATATTTGATTGAGGGACCTGAACCTGTTCTACAACATTAATAGAATGGTTTGCATGGACATGTATGTCTCAAAGAGGACACCACTGCTGTAGAACAGACTTCTCATCCATGTAAAACAAAGTCAATTCCTGGCCAGATTCAAGTGTAACTTATTTATTTATTTTTTATTGGTATTTGTTCACTGGGAAAGTCCAAATGAGCAGTGCCATTTTTCAGTAGAGGCTCAGGGAGAAAAGCTCCATTATACAGATATCATGGACATTGTTTGCATAAGACCAGTTATTAAGTACAGTACCCCCTTCGGCATGTACCTCGCAAAGCACATGCAGCAGCTAGAGAGACCACAGAGATTCCTCACCAGGAGTATACAGGGGCCTCAAACACCTACCCTACACAGATAGGCCAAAAGCCCAGTCCCTCTACTCAGTTTCATACAGACTCCTCAGAGGTGATCTCTGTCTGGCATACAAAGCAATCTCAGACCCCGCCTTGATGGGACTGTTGTATATCCACAAGTCAAGCTCCACTCGAGCAACCAGTATGCCTGACCTAACCTGAGCTGTGATATCAATAGGACTTGGTGGGACAGATTTGTGTCCCAGAGACTCCCCCAATCTGTAGAACAGACTCCCTCTCCAGGAGAAGCAAGGAAGACGAAACGATAGAGAGGGGTTTATTTGTAATAATAGTACAGTAAGTTACGTGCAGCACAGAGTTATGGCACACATTCATATAGCTGTATTAGTGCCATTTTAACCAGGGTTTGTGCAGGTGCCGAGACATTTATCTGTCAGGTGTTGCTTCATTTGCCATTTAAATTCTTTCAGGTTGTAGGCTGTTTTAAGTTGAATGTAATTGTATTCCAGCTATTATAAATGCAGTTTGAATACAGGGAATATCCTGCATTGTTATTAAGTTTAGATGTTAAGTCGTCTCTCTCGCCTTCATTCTTGCTGGTTGGGTTCGGAGCCGATTCTCAGCACCGACTTGGCCATCTACTAAAGCTCGAGAGCTATTTACTGGCTCGAGGCCTCCCCATATCCCACAATGCTTGGCACTAGATACCTAGATCTTGTTTGCCGCTTCAGCTACGAGGTTGCGTTTTTACTGGCTCAGGTCGTATTAATCTTTTTTAGTCTTATTAGCTTAAAATCTACCTTTGTATTTTTCTTATATATAGATAGTCTTTCCCTTTTAGTATAATTAGACTGTGTATCCCCTAGTTTGTCCCACTCAGGAAACTCGTTTTTTGTTAGAGAGTTTCTACCCCCCCCCCCCGTTTCTTCTCTTTAGTGGCTAACCCCACCTATTTTTGTACCTAATAGGAGTAGTGTTTAGCCTTGTAATATTTGTATATATATTTATTAGTGGATAGTTTTTGTTGTTATTAAGTGTGGTGTGATAGTTTTTGTTGTTATTATTGTTAGTTTAACTAGTGCGGGTGTGTGACTGTTCCTGTGTGCCTTGTTTAAGCACTAGTTTAATATTCTCTCTTTGGTATCCCCTTGCCAGTATGTCCAAGGATACCAAAGTTTCAGGCTTCAAGAAGTGTGACTCGTGCTGTCAGAAGATGTCTCTGACGGATGGTCATACTTCTTGCGTTTATTGCTTGTGTTCCCTACACCTGCAGGACTCCTGCTCGGTCTGTCACGCCATCAGCCCTAGAGTCCTGCAGGAGGGTAGGAACAAGCTTATTTTGAGAGGCTTACTTAAGCCAGAGGGATCCCCGGCAAAATCTCAGTCGGGGAAATCCTTAAAGCCTGCCAGGCCGTCGGCTCCCAGTTCGCTCCATTGCCGGGCGGAGCATCTGCCTCCTCTTCGGTTCCAGCTGGAACCGACATCTCTGGACCTCAGTTGGCTCCGGCTTTAGTGTCGGAACCATCTTTGGGCCGAAAACATTCTAGGTCCCCTTCCCTAGAATTGTTTCGTTTGGCTCCGAGGTCACCATTGCTTCAGTCTGAATGAAGCCATAGGACCCACTCCTCTCGGTCCTCCAGGCTATCTGATCATGACTTGGAGAAGGTGGTCAGTAGACTCCTTAAATCACAGGCCCTGGCCAAAATGTTAACCAGCCCTTCTCAACAGACTGTGGCTGTCCCTGTGTCTTCAGCAGTTCCTCCTCCGACTCCCCCTTTGTGTTCGGAGCCAGAGCTGGTTGGGGCTCGAATCTTTGAAACGTCGGAGCCAATATCACACCTTTCAGCTCCTTCGTCGGCTCCGATCTCTTCATTGGTTCCTTCCTTGGAGGGATCTGGGCATCGGGACTCCCTCGTTGGCTCTGAGGGGGTGAGTGGCATCGGACCCTTGTCCGACCCCGTTCTCCCTCTCGTGGCTTCGGCGCAGGTGAGTTCGGCTCCGACATCGGCCTCGGAGCCATCCCTCTCGGTGTCGGGAGGGGTTTACGTCTCTTCGAAGCGGGGACCTTCTGCTCTGACTGATAGGGGTGCCTTTGAGGTCATGAGGATCGTGCTGACTCCTGAGTCGGCTTCTCGATCGGCCCCATCGGCTCCTCCCCCATGGTGCCTGCATCGGTCTCTGCCCACCCTCCTGACCCCAAGCTTGGAGAACAGATGCTCCAGGTTGCCCCATTGGGAATATCTTCCTCTTCCGAGGCCTCCCCTGATCATTCAGAGGAGCCCTCTCGGAAGAGAAAATGTAAGAGAAAACATGTCGTCTCCCCTGAGTCAGTCACATCTGATACCAACTTGGAGGATTCGGAAGGGTCCCCAAGATCGCCCTCTGAGGATGTCTCTTTTTCAGACATCCTAGAGATCCTTAAGCAGAAGAGGAATTGGACTGCCATTAACCCTTCCGAGGACGAGTCGGTATACCTGGACGCGTTTGTTTCTCGCCCTTCCACCTCCTGGGTGTCTCCACCCTTCGACCCATTGATGGAAGTAGTGACTTGAAGGGTGTGGTCAGCCCCGGACACAGTGGAACCAACTCATTACAGCCCCACCCAACAAACAAGTTTTGACAAAAGGTGTCCCCGTTGATGCCATGGTGGTTGCAGCAGTCATGAAGAAGGAGTTGGCTGACCCTTCAGTGCCTGTCCATCCACCTAATAAAGAGTCTAGGACAATGGACAGGTACAGGAAGCGGATGTTTTCCTCAGCGACTTTTTCCATGCGGTTGCTGAATTATCTGTGCCACTTCACCCGCCTTCAAAGGGATCTTCTCAAGGAACTGGGTGATACCCTTCAGGATCCATCAGCTGCAGGGGCTCAAGATTAGATTAACTCCCAGCTGGTGACCCTTAACTCAATCGTTAACTCCTCCATGCGTCTCATTTCTTATGCAGCTGATGGGGCAAATAGGGCTGCAGGTACAGGCGTGGCTTTGAGAAGACATGCCTGGATGCGGTTATGTAACTTTGCTGACCCCTGTAAGGCCTCCTTCACCAGTACCCCCTTCGATGGTTTGGCTCTGTTTGGACCACAGGTGAAGGATACCCTTACCAGGTGTGAGCAGGAAGGCAAGACTCTATCTGCTGTGAGAGTCCGTTTTTCTACTCCCTCTAGACCATACCCTAAAGGTCAGAAGAGTGGGAAAATGTGGTTTCAGAAACCCCAGGGAGTCTTGCCTAACACATGTGGTGAGTTTCCCTCCAGGGGCAGGGGAGGGAACAATAATAGATGCCACCTGAGGAGCTGAGGGGGTCCGCAAAATCAGGGTAGCAGAGAATCTTTCTCTGACAAACCTTTTCAGCACCCCTGAGAGGCTGCCTGACTGTCCACCTTCGGAGGCAGTCTGAGGAAGATTGTTGCTGTACCCAGAAGCCTGGTAACTTCTCACACAAGACAAATGGGTGCTGTCTATCATATCCAAGGGTTACAAAATCCCCTTTGACCACACCCCTGTACAAACAACCAAGACCCTTCCAGATGTTCCACCCAGTCTAAGGGAACAAGCAGTGCCAGAAATTTCAAAACTGCTAGAAAAACGGGCCATCCAGCCAGTCCCAGTAGATCAGCAAGGATCCGGAATTTACTCCAAGTTCTTTTTGGTACCAAAAAAGACAGGGGACTGGAGACCCATTTTGGATCTCAGCAGGTTAAACAAATCTGTTCAAAGAACGAAGTTCCGGATGGTCACGCTTCAGTCCATTCTACCCGTTTTGGGTCAGGACAATTGGATGTGCTCCATAGACCTTCAGGATGCGTACTACCATATCAAAATGGACAGGCGCTCCAGAAGGTTTCTCCGCTTCTGGCTGGGAGCCAGTCACTATCAATTCAGAGCCCTGCCCTTTGGTCTCACCACAGCCCCCAGGGTGTTCACCAAATGCATGGCAGTGGTTACGGCTCACCTGAGATGGCAAGGATTCCAGGTGTTTCCATATCTAGATGACTGGCTCCTTACTACTTCCACCAGGCATCAGCTACTGCGAGCCAGGGATTATACCATCCAAACTTGCTCCGAGCTAGGTATCTCAATAAATTTTGATAAGTCTGCATTGTCGCCTTGTCAGTCTTTAACCTTTATAGGCGCAAGATTAAATACAAAAGATCTGTCTGCAAAACCTCCTCTAGACAGAGTGTCAGACATTCACCGACATATGCAGCTCTTACTACAGTGCAAAAGGATTCAGGCCAGATTTGTACTAAAACCGTTAGGTCTCATGGCAGCAGCAATCATACTAGTTCCCCTGGCTCATTCTCACATGCGGATCCTTCAGTGGATGCTTTTTACCCAATGGTCTTTTCAACATCTTCCGATGTCTCACAAGATAATAATCACTCAATCATGCAAAGACCACCTGGCGTGGTGGGTGGTCTCCCCTCTTGTACTTCAGGGCAGACCGTTTGTTGTTCTTCCTCCTGTTGCCACTGTGACCACGGATGCCTCCCTGATCGGGTAGGGGGGGCATTTTCAGGGCAGGACTGTCCAGGGCACTTGGCAACCTCTAGAGTACCACCTGCACATAAATGTCTTGGAGGGGCTTTTAGCGTTGCAAGCTCTTCAGGACACTCTACCCACCAGGACTATTGCAATTCAAACAGACAATATGTCTATAGTGTGGTACATCAACAAGCAGGGCGGAACCAAGTCCTATCTCCTATGTCAAGAAGCACTCAGACTCTGGCAGTGGGCGTTCTCCTCTCAACGGTTTCTGATAGCAATGCACATCCCCGGGAAGTCCAACGTCATAGTGGACAGGCTAACAGAGCTATTCTCATGTCTCACGTGTGGTCTCTCAATCAGTCAGTAGCGGACAACATTTTCTGCAGATGGGGTCAACCTTGCTGCAACCTTTTCGCAACTCCTCTCAACAGCAAGTGTGACAATTTCTTCACTCTCTTCCCCCTTCCCGGGCACTCGCCCAGAGACACTCTAGTTCATGATTGGCCCCGGGGCCTTCTGTATGCGTTCCCATCCTTTCCCCTAATTCCCAAACTAATTCAGAAGGCGACCGCATTGGGATCCAGGATGATCCTCATTGCCCCTTACTGGCCTCGACAAATTTGGTTCCCATTCCTGCATTGTCACCTGCTGGAGCAGCCTTGGAGTCTGGACCCAGTGCCAGACCTCTTGGTCCATCAGTCAGGCGGGCTGCACCAATCCCTTCAGTCTCTCAACCTCCCAGCTTGGTTGCTCCACTTCCAACCTTAGCCAGGCTTCGACATATTTCTCAGCCGGTGCGTGAAATCATCCTTTCTTCGCACAAATCTACTACCAGAAAGACTTATGCTAGTAAGTGGAAATGTTTCTCTATTTAGGCAGAGGCTAGGAATATAGACCCCTTTCCAGCCCCTGTCCATCATGTTCTAGATTTTTTAGCAGAACTCTTTCAAGCTGGTTCCTCGTCTGCCACCATTACGGTCCAATTAGCTGCTATCGCAAATTTCCACACCAGCCTGTCAGAAGCCAGCATCATGTCCCACAAACTTTGTATGGCCTTTCTTAAAGGGACTATTTTGCTTAGGCCCCCAGTCAGAGATCCCCCACCTCTGTGGGACTTAAACTTGATATTAGCTTCCTTGATTCTCCCCCCTTTTGAACCTGTGGCTTCCTGTTCCTTAAAATTGCTCTCCTGGAAGACTCTCGTTTTAGTAGCCATCACCTCAGCTAGGAGAGTTTCGGACCTTCAAGCCCTCTGTATTTGTCCTCCTTACCTTGTGTTTCATAAGGATAGAGTTTCACTCAGGACTAATCCTTCATTTCTGCCCAAGATACCTTCTGAAACAAAGGTGAATCAGGCTTTTGATCTACCTGTCTTTTTTCCTAACTATTTGAACAAAGCTGAACAAAAGTTACACCAATTGGACGTTCATAGGCAATTACGTTTTTATTTGGATAGGACCAAGCAAACAAGGAAATCAGACCAACTCTTCCTATCCTATGCTGAGGGCAAACAGGCCCTGCCAGTTTCTAAAGTAACCTTATCCAGGTGGTTGTCCTCTATTATTACTTTGATTTATCAGCTGAGACATAAATAACTCCCTACTAAACCTAAATGTCATTCCACTAGAGCGTTAGCTACTTCGGTAGCTTTTCAAGCAAGACTACCAGTGGAATCTATTTGTGCCGCAGCCACATGGGCCACTCCTCATACTTTCCTTTCACATTATAAGTTGGATATGACCTCTAGGAGTAGAGCTGCTTTTGGTTCCACTGTGCTCAAGAGTCTGTTCCGATGAGCCACCCAGGACTAAGGTGCTAGGGACGCTGTCCCAACCAGCAAGAATGAAGGCGAGAGAGTCAACTTAACATTAAGAAGTTATGTACCTACCATAACGTTCCATGTTAGTTGTCTTCTTCTCACCTTCTTTCTTGCATCCCACCCTCCATCCCCCTAGCCTGGACAGACTGAGAAGAGTCCCTTTTTGAGGCCTTCTTCCTCTGGCTGAGTCTTATCTTGGTTACGTCCTCCTCTATCTTAGTACTGTAGGAAAACCTTGTAGTATGGACAGGTGTGCTTGTATTTTCTATGGTGTTAGCTGTGCCAAACGAGATCTTGGTATCTAGCGCCAAGCATTCTGGGATATGGAGAGGCCTCGAGCCAGTAAATAGCTCTCGAGCTTTAGTAGATGGCCAAGTCAGAGCCGAGAATTGGCTCCGAACCCAACCAGCAAGAAAGAAGGCGAGAAGAAGACAACTAACATGGAACGTTATGGTAGGTACATAACTTCTTATTATGGAACGTAAGGATTTATCAGTGGAGCATAGAGGTCTCTCAGTAGTGTGAGGTTGAATGATGGAGTGAACACATGGGAATTTTTCATGGTTGTGCAGAAGTATGAAGGTTGTAATTAATTGTGAGTACAACAGAAAATTTTGTAGTTTAAGCAAGTTTTGTGTTTTATCTATGTTGTGATCTATATTACTGGTTGGTTGCAGATTTGGCTACTTTATTGTAGCATTGCTCTAATTTGGTTGATAAGATGGAGTTGTGATTGGTTAGGATAGAAGAGGCACATAATAGGGTGGGGAGCAGAAAATAAGTGGCAGTGTCTTGTCTAGTGGAGTCAGTAAGGTTGTGGTTTACTCTGTAGAGGCAGTCTAGCTTTTGATGTGTATTCTTTATGGCTTGATGAACCTGGAGATTACATTTCAGGTGGTTATCTATGATCACAGTTTGGTATGGCATGCCACTTATATATTGATCTTGCTGGATGACAGTATATTACATGTAGTTTATTTGGAGAGAGATGAGTGAACAGTAATAGTTTGTTTATTTATTTATTTATGTATTTTTTTGGGGTGGGGGGTTGTGAGTTGTCGAGCCAAGCTTCTATGGAGGAAAAGGATTTCTAGTGAGTGTTTGGAGCATGGGTAGCATCATAGCAGCACACATTACAGTGGAATCAACGGCATGTTGTACTACAGTGGCCTCTTTGGCTAATGCGTTTGGGTCATCGATAAGTAAGTTAAACACTAATGGTCCTATGATGGAGCCTTGCGGGACTCCAACAGATAGAGGAAGGAAAAAGAAGAAATCGCCTTGCCATTTCACTGCTTGGAACCTGTTAGTGAGGTAACTAAAAAAACAGTTAAGTGAGGAGGGCAATAACCCATAGAAAGAGAGTTTAGTTAGGAGAATTTTGTGATTTACTGTGCCAAACACCTTGGACAGATCCAGAAATAGCGCTTTGGTTAGAAGGCCTGAATTTGTGGTCTGATGTATTATGGCTAAGAACCTTTGAAGTACAGTGGTTGCACTATGATTGGGTCTGAAATCATGCTGTAAAGGAAAGAGGAGTTTGAGAAGTAATATATGTAGCACGTTGAGTATGAATACATCAATGTTCATCATGTTACAGTGCTGCAGTCATCACTGTTGGGTTATCTGCCATCACGCGGTCCCGCAGTCGGCCTGAGTTCCAAAGTCTTGGTCTGGCGTCAGTTGTCGTCGCTTCTTCCCTGACATCAGAGTGTCAGGGGTATATAAGACACAGCCAACACCATTTTCTCCAGTCTTTCTTGCTGGGCGGTGCCCGAAGCAGAAGCAGTTCGCAAGTGCCGGTCGGCCGACTCCTGAGATTTTCAATTCGAATTTCAGACCGAAGTCTTCTATAAAGCTAAGTACCCCATTGTGGACACTTTTTCTTGCCTCAGACCGATGTCAGTAAAAGTTAATAATTCTGTTTCTTGTGGGAAGCAAATACCTCATAAGGATTTCCACTCTTACTGTATTCCATGCTTAGGCCCAGACCACGACGTCACTGGTTGATGGTTTTGTGCTAGGTTTAACAAACGCACTATCAAATGTCGCTTTGATTTTGCCCGACTTTATTTTGGTAGAAAATTTAATTATACCATGCCGTCAGAGCAACCGACAACCGCACCACATAAAAAGCGCAAAGATAAAGACAGGCAACCTAGATCCAGAACCAATGACGAGGCTTCTGCTAGGCCGGTCGCCGGTTCTCCGGTTTTCAGCAAGGCGACTTCGCAGCCCCTGACGACTGCTACTTTAGACGCACAGGCCACCTCCGACTCCCTAGTGGAGACGCAAGGCCTACAGGATACCTTGCCTTTAGGCACTACAGAGGCCTTACCTACAGACGCATTAGATCAGGCTTCACTATCAGAAGGTGTATTTAAACCGACTACACCATCTATTAAATCTTTTACTAAGACTAAGACTCCATTAAAAGTTAAGAAACCTTCTCAGCATTCTCCAAGCCAGGCCCCCATGCCTAAGAAACAGATGCTCAAAATGGCTGAGGACTTAATTACCCTGATCAGGGGCTCCCATCCCCCACCTGAAAAAAGGCCTAGACAGGAGGAAGACACTGATTCCTCTGACCAGGTTTCCATATCTTCAGACTCTTCAGCTTAACAAGAATATTCTTTTCCCCCTTATGAGGATTCTGATGCTGAAGAATCAGTTCCTTCAGCTTCCCCTCCAGAGGATTACTCTTTTGGGGAAACCTTACATACCATGAGGGAGCATTTCTATTGGGAGGGCCAGGATTACTCAGATTCCAAGAAAAGGCTCCGAGAGTTCCTTTTACTGCCTCAGCACAGACACCTGGCAATCCCTCCTGTTCTAGACATTGTGGATGATGTGTATACAGAATGCCTTCTGAAAGGGATTCCAGAGCCTTAGACAGATGGGGAAAGAAAGTATACACGTCTGCCACTTTAGCCATGAGAGCTTTAAATTGCCAGTTTCACATGCTGAAATATCAGCAATACTTGATGTCTCAGTTAAAACAAAAAATGCTTCCAAATTCAGAAATCCCTGATTATAAGGAAATTCAGGATTTACTGCATGCAGCAGAACAAGTGGGCAAGCATACTTTGCAATGTGGATTTGATTCTTTAGAAGCCTCTTGTAGAGCAGCAGTTACAGGGTCTGTCATACGTAGGCATGCTTGGTTAAAAGAACAAAGTTTACCTGATCATGTAAAAGTAAAGTTACTGGATGCACCTTTGCAACAGGATGTTTTATTTGGAGTAAAAGCAGAGGAAGTATTAAAGAAAATGGAGGATAAGGCAAAATCAATGCAAACGGTCAAAGATTTCTTACAGGTTCAGCCGCCTCGTTTTAGCAGGAACTGGCCAACAAAAAATTGGTCCTTTCCAGCTTCAGACAGACCTCAGAGAGGCAGCTATAGATGCCCAAGGGGCAGAGGTCAGGCACAAGGTTCTTATAGGCCCCGCCAATGGGGTGTTCCAGCCCAGAAAGGAGGTGAAGACATACCACAAACTTTCAGAAAACAATCCCAATGACTTCCCTCCAGCTGCCAAGCCTCTCTCTTTTGGCAGCACTTTTGGGAGGAAAACTAAAACTTTTTGCATACAATTGGCATGTGATCACCAAAGACAAATGGGTTCTAAATATTGTTTCTCAAGGTTACAGATTCCACTTCCACACTTTACCAAAACTAATGGGTATGCCAAATCTGCCACCAAATCAATGTGCAGAGGCTCAAAGGCAAATTACAGCACTCATGGACATGGAAGCTATTCAAGAGGTACCATCCCAAGAGCAAGGACAAGGATTTTACTCAAGACTCTTTCTGGTTCCTCGAAAAGACAAGGCCTGGAGGCCCATTCTGGATCTTTCTGCTCTAAATACTTATCTGGAAGTTCCCAAATTCAAAATGTTGACACTTCAGCAGCTTCTTCCCATGGTGGGCTAGAAGACTTGGCTAGTAACCTTGGACCTCAAGGAGGCATACCTGCATGTCCCTATCAGACAAAATTGCAGAAGATACCTCAGATTCTTAGCAGGTTCAATGCATTGCCAATTCTCTGCACTCCCCTTTGACTTATCTACTGCACCCAGGGTCTTCACAAAATGCCTGGCACCAGTAATTGCATACTGCAGACAAAGGAACATTCAAATATTTCCATATCTGGATGACTGCCTTATTCAAGCAGAAAGCAAAGACATTCTTTTAAAGCATCTGGCATTTCTAAGAAGGTTGTTAAGTTGCCTAGGGTACACAGTAAACTAAAAGAAGTCAAAACTAGTGCCCTCACAACAGATAATATTCCTGGGTGCCAGCCTAAATACAACGGCCCAGATGGCTTACCTCACGCCAGGCAAACAAGGACAACTGACAATACTTTCAACTGATGGCAACAAAAACCCAACTCCCTGCAAGAAAAATTCTGCAGGCCTTGGGATTCATGGCATCTTGCATTCTACTAATTCCATATGCCAGACTGCATATGAGGAAGTTACAATGGTATCTGAAAAGTATATGGTCTCAGCACAGTCACGGTTTGGAAACGATAATACCACTCAATCCCTGCTTTCAAAAGGAATTTCAATGGTGGGCACAGGCATGTCACCACAACAAGGGACAGCCTTTCACTTTACCCACAGCTAGGCAGACAATAAAAACAGATGCATCGGATTATGCCTGGGGAGCACACATGGCGGGACAATGCATTCAGGGCAAGTGGAACACAGACCAAATGCATTTACACATCAATCAAAAAGAGATGCTGGCTGCGCAAAATGCCCTGGCAGCTTTCAAGGACCTTTTACAGCCAGGACAACTACTACTAAGGACGGACAACACCACAGTGATGTGGTACATAAACAAGCAAGGAGGCACACATTCCTACCTCCTATGCAGACAAGCAATGACCTTATGGAACACAGCACTGACCTATCAAGTTCAATTGCAAGCACAATACCTGCCAGGAAAGAAAAACACACTGGCAGACAACTTAAGCAGAAATATGATGGATCCTCCTGAGTGGAAGCTAAACCCACAAGTATTCTCAATGATAACTCAGAAATGGGGGAGCCCAGACATAGATCTTTTTGCCTCTCCTCTGAACTACCAATTACAGAAATTTTGTACAAGGACATACCACACACAAGCGTGGAAAGTGGACGCCCTATCTTTCAGCTGGAAGGAACTAAAAGTTTATGCTTTCCCACCACTGCCTCTCCTAGCAAAGGTACTCCTGAAAGCCAGAATAGAGAGGCCACAAATGATCCTCATTGCTCCGGACTGGCCACGACAACACTGGTACCCAATATTAAGGAACATGGCTTGAGGTACAGTGTGGATTTTGCCTCAAATACCTCATCTTTTGACTCAACAAAACAATCAGATCTTACACAGCTAGCTCAAAACCTTAAATCTGGCTGCGTGGCTCATTACTTAACCCAACAGCCTACCCAACTAACTAAAGCTGTTATGGATGTTATTTTGGAAGCCAGGAGGCCCAGCACCAGGAAATCATACTCAGAAAAATGGAAAAGATTTTGCGCCTGGAACTCGGCAAAAGGCCTAAATCCTCTTGTCCCAAATATTCCTCAAATATTGCAATACCTGACTGAGATGCTGGACAAAGACCCTTCCTTCTCATCTGTTAAGATCCATGCCTCAGCTATTTCAGCCCATTACAACATGGATCCTCCTATTTTTTTCACACCCTTTACTAAAACAATACCTCAGAGGGGCTAAAAACATATGACCACCCCGCAGAGCTCCAACACCAACTTGGGACCTCAATTTTGTTTTGGAAAAACTTACTCTGCCACCTTTTGAGCCAGCCATTTCAGCAGAATTAAAATTTTTGTCATGGAAGACTGCTTTACTGTTGGCCATAACTTCAGCTCGGAGAGTCTCAGAGTTGCAGGCACTAATGGCAGTGGAACCTTTCATCATTTTCCATCAAGATAGGGTTTCTACAAGAACAAACCCTACCTTTATGCCAAAGGTGGTATCCAGTGTGGCTCTTAACCAAACCATTCACCTACCCACCTTTTATCCTAACCCCCAGAACAAAAGGGAGAGACTGCTGCATTCCTTGGACATCCACAGACAGTTACACTACTACCTGGACAAAACAAAGAGCTTCAGAAAAACTGAGCAACTGTTTGTATCATATGCTGCTGGGTCACAGAGAAAGGCTATTTCAAAACAGACCATTTCAAAGTGGATAGGACACTGTATCCGTTTCTGCTACTCACAACATGGAAAGACTGTGCCTAATAACATTAGGCCTCATTCGTCTAGGGCAACTGCCACTTCAACAGCCTTCCTTAGAGGAGTACCAACAAATGACATTTTGGAAGCTGCAACTTGGAGCTCAGTACACACCTTTACCAAGCATTACCATTTACCTGCCTACTCCAAATCCAGAGCTGGCTTTGCCATTGTAGTTCTACAGGGGCTCATAGCCACTCCTAATGCTATATAGAGTCAGCCACCCAACCTCAGCTTTGGGATTCTACCCAACAGTGATGACTGCAGCAGTGTAACACGATGAACATAGTACAGTTTTGTACCTACCATAAATGTAGATGTTCAAGTGTTCACACTGCTGCAGTCCAGGTTACCCTACCTCCAACCCCGCTTCTGTATATTTATATATATGTATGTTCAAAAGTATACCTTTCTATCCTTCACAACCTATGGGATGTATTTGCTTGTGACTAAGGTATTGTTTCATATTTTTATGTAGGCCTTATTAACAATATGTTTTGCCTTCCTTTTTGGGGGCACCTGACATCTGGGGCAAGAAAAACTGAAGAAAATGGCATCGGCTGTGTCATATATACCCCTGACGCTCTGACGTCAGGGAAGAAGTGACGACAACCGACGCCGGACCAAGACTTTGGAACTCGGGCCGACTGTGGAACCGCCTGATGGCAGATAACCCAACAGTGATGACTGCAGTAGTGGAAACACTCTACATTTATGGTAGGTACAAAACTGTACTTTCCAGTATTTTGGGTGGGTGAGAGAATGATGACCGGTCTATAATTTGTCAGCTTAGCTGATGAGCCGCCTTTCTGGAGGGGTATTATGTAGGATTTTTTTCCATAAGGTAGGGACATATTTTTCTTGGGTAGAGTGGTTTATTACAGTCAAGGCAGGATATGCAAAGCTATATGCAGTGAGTTTGAGGTATTGGAAGTTTGTCATGGGCAGTAGTTGTCTTAAGGGTGTAGGTATTTTTTAACTGTAGATGTTGGCACTGGAGTAAGAGTGAAGGTCTGTTGTGGATTCAGTGATTGAGGTGGGATGGTTGGATTGATATTATGTTTTTTTTTCTATGAAGGAGATTACCATATGTATAAAATGCAAATTAAACTGTGAAGCAGTACTTAAAAAAAGTTATTAGTTGGGGATGGGCTATGTTGGGTTGATTTTCCAGAATTTTTTTGGATTGCTTGATGATTAATTTTAGGTGTTGCTGTAATAAGCTTTTTGTCCTGTTTTGTGCATTGCTTAATCTGGTTCCTTAACTGTTTATGTTGTTACAGGGATGTTTAAAACTTTGTTTGTAACCATGCCTTCCAGGCTTTATCCCCGAGTTGCATGAGCTGCTTTGTTTTTTAAGTAAATCAAGGGGCTGGTTGGTTTTTAACGCTTTTGGTTCTTAATGGTGCTTGCTCTGCTAGAACATTTAAAATTATTGCATTAAATGTGTCTACTACTTCCTTAAATGGAAGTGTTTTAAACGGAACCCAGTTGATCTGGAGCAGGCTGGAAGTAAAAGATTCATTATTGAAGTTATTCAGATTTCTGACTGTGTTTATAGCAGTGAACCTTCTGGGGCGTTTGCTTATGCAACTTAGCTGACTGTCGCATAAGCTATCGGGTAGGGTGCTACTTGTGGCAATATTATTTGGGGTGAATGTTAAAATCCATTCTAGGATGGATTCTTTAGATGTGGCCTTTTTAATACTAGATGGAGTCTTGATAAAGTAAAAAAAAAAAAAGCTGTGTAGCTGAAGTGAATTTGTTGGGCTTTGTAGAGTTATCTTTTGCCAGTCTACGTTATCATCTCCAAGCAAGATGGTTTCCAGTCTTATGTTGGCCAAGATCTGTGAGACAATATCTTCCTGGATGGGAATTTTGTTACCAGATGATATGTAGAGACCTATGATGGCTAGAGATTTGTGAGTATTCTGTCCGAGAAGTTCAGCATTGCTGAAAGTGGGAATAGTATCATAGTAAGTAGAGAGATCTAAAGCATTTCTGTATAAAACAACTCTGCCTGATTTTATTTTGTTGGTTCTGTCTAGTCGGATTATATTATAACCTGGTGGGAGTATTTCTGTAGCTTTGGTAATTGGCTTTAACCAGGTTTCTGTGGCTATGAACAGATCAGGGGAGTAATGAGCTATACAGGCATGAAGTTCTGTGATTTTGTTTATGGAGACTTCTTAAGTTACTATATAGTATTTTAAGTCCTAGGTGGTTGGAGAGTTAGTCTGTTGCTGTTTCAGGATGTGTGGGACCTGGTTTGGTGGGGGTCTGCAGTGAGATAAGTTGGTCTGGGATATGTTGCTTTCTAAAGATATTAAATTTACCGTACTGGAGACGGGTGAGGATAGCAAGACTTCTTTGTTTACTAATTTATCTCATTCCATTGAGGAAGACCTTAGTGTGTTTAAACTACCTTATATTAATTATTTATTCTACGTCTTGCACTGACATTTTTTTTTTGGGGGGGGGGGGGTGAACTCACAGTAATTATAGTACTAGATGTTGTTGTAAAGTATGCTGTTATTGTTACTTAGATGCTCTCTCATTCAGTTACTTAGCCATTCAAGAAGGTGTCGTTTTTATGATTTAGACACTTGAATTTCTTGGTGAGAAAAATATGTTTGTTGTGTTACATGTTTGGATAGGAGCAAACTGAAAGGGTAATTATACTCACTGATTGCCCTAATAATGGCAGAATATAGTGGGATATTCACATCACTAGACTAGATGCTATACTCTTGCTAATAAACTGTGCAATAAAAAGGACTTTCTTACAAAAGTTGGCACATAGTGATTGAAAGACAGTTTGTTGTCCATATAGCTTCCCAGGTCCCTAACTACTGAATCAATTTTTAGGGGTGTGTTGTCAATGTGATTAGATGCAGGGGAAGCCATGCTTGCCAAAGAAGACCATTTTGCGTTTTTTTTTTTTTTTTTTTGGCATTTAGTCTTAGTCCATGGTTATGACATCAGCAATTTGTTTGGGAAAAACCTTCTTGGATGATCTTACTATCCTCTGGAGAGTTTATGGTAGCACCAAGTTTATTGTCATCTGTAAATGTCAGCACAAACCCTTTATGTCAACTTTGACCTATGAGAAGTAAATTCCTAAGAACAACAGCTTAGGTCTTTCAGAGGAAATAGAGCCACCTACAGTAATGTCCCTATATATGTGAGACAGTTTGCTAGCCAATGAGTTACATAGAGATTTACACTTAGCTAAGAGAGCTTGTCAACAATATCTAAGTGTGGAACAGATTCAAACACTTTTACAAGGTCTAGAAATATAGTGTATACTGATTTTTCCACATCCATTGCTTCAGTAACCTTCTTGAAAAAGCTGGCCAGGGTAAACTGGCGAGATATGCCCTTGACAAAACTGAACTGGCTTGGGTCAAGAGTTTGTAAGTTAACTATGTCCTTATTTATTAATTCCATAATGATGTTCTCCATAGCCTTACTTATGATGCTTATGGGTCTATAATTACCCAGGTCCTTTGATAACCCACCTTTGTGCAGGGGATGACTTTGGCTGTCCTCTATTCATCTGGCATAAAGCCTGCTTGGAGACTGATATTGAATAGCCTCTGAATGTTATTAGATAGGTCCTTTTTCAGGTTGGTCTGTAGGCAGCCTGGAATTTTATTTGGCCCCATTCATGGCCTTGGAAACTGCTTTAAGGACTTGTTCTTGGGTTGGTTTGGGGGGGGGGTGCAGATGTGGGTATGAGATCTGGGAATGGAGGAAGGGAGAGAGGGGGTAATATTAGACCTACATTTGTCCCCTAGTAGACCAACTGTGTCCTCAATGTCTAAGTATGTGATATCATTTACTATTAGCTTTCTGCAGTGCTGGGCATTGTTTCTCAAGTTTCTAACATAGTTAAAGAAGGCTTTATGGTTATTGTTTGCCTGGGTGGCTTAGTGGTTATTTTTACCTTATATGTAGCTTTGGTTGATTTAATCAGGCATCAGACTTAGTTGTTAAGTTTAGCAAAAGCATTTTTGACATCTTTATAATTGCATTTATTATTGTGAGACATCAGATTTTTTTCTTTTATTGTTGAGCCTATTTATATTTTGGTTCAACCATAGGAGTTTATTGTTAAATTTGGCATTATATTTGCTTTGGGGAGACAGAATGCATCTGTGCATTTATTCACATGAACGTAGAATTTGATGCTTAAGGATTCTGCATACTCAGTGGGGTCATGTGATTTGGGGGGGGGGGGGTTGTTGAATTTAGCCAGGTCATCACTCGATTTAGCTTTCACAAAATCTCCACATACTGCAGTATTTGAAGATCCTTTCAGATTCAGTCTTGTGGTAAATGTGATTGACTTATGGTCCGATTTGATTAGGGAGGAAGTTACAACTGGTAGGGAACAGAGCTGTTCCATGTTGGGGAGGACCAAGTCTAGGATTTTGACTCCCCTTGACTAACAAGTCCATAGAGTTTGTATTTATGAAGTCCAGAAATTTCTGACACATTCCAGGGTAAGCAGTGGCTGTAGGAAGTGAAGTTTCTTTGCTGAGGCTCTCCTACCATTAAGTATTGATGCTTTTTTTGCTATTTGGATTTTATTTTGCCAAGTCAGAAACTTTTGAAAACTGGCATTGCCTAAAGAAGGCACTATGGGGTTGAACAAAGTTTTCACTGATATATGAAAGCCTTCTGTGTAATGTATTAATTGGTATGACAGACAGAGTTTGTTTGAATTCTGCAATGCCTTTAGTTAATACATAGCTGGTGATGTAATTCTCAGCCCACTCCCCCATATTTTTCTTTATTCATATTATACAAAAAGCACAAATATCCTATTAATACCCTTAAGTGATAATTTAATATGAAAGTGGAAGTGACAGACTTTAGCTGGGTGTAGATATATGTTCAACATTGTCAGTAATTAGATTGA